>NC_143584.1:183283183-183384789 GCF_048544385.1 Mastigoproctus giganteus | reverse complement strand
CATTCCAACGTACACGCCGAACAATGATCGTACGGAAACTTAGTTTCAGAGGGGGTATGATAGTTGATATCAAATGGAGGAAACATCTGTGTGTGTGTGTGTGTTGTTTCTCAGGAATTAAACATTCACAAGTGAACACTTGAGGATCTGCTGAAGAAATGGAAGTCAGGAATGATGCTGAGCCCAAGAATATACCTCATAAGTGTAAAATACTGATAATGTTAGCCGATGCGCATTGAACCAGCTCGTTACGAGTATCTTATCTAAATATTAGAGAATCTCAGTTTGGAGTTGCAGTCACTCACAAGTATTTTAGCAACACGCAGAGAACTACATGACGTGAATTTTCGCAGAAAAGTTACAACCTACCAGCCTTTGATAAAGACAAATGGCGTGGTATAAAGCATACACTGAACCTGGGCTGCGAATCAATGGAAAATGGTCCTGTGGAGCAATGAGTCACAATACGCTCTTCAGTTTGATAGGCGTGTTTGGGCCTATCAAACACGCCTATCAAATTCTCCAGGAATGCCTGGAAAACACTTACTATAGGAGTAAAAAAGGTAAAGTGCAGCCATTATCAACCCACTGCGGGATGGAAGCCTCCTCAACAATTCATGCTGAGGGAAATGGACCATAATCTGCCACGCTGGTCCAGTGCGGGTTGGCAGATCGACCGTATTCAGCAGTCAGGGGCTTGAACCTCGGTCTACTCAAAGAGCGTGTGCTACTGCACTCCTGCTCTTGAGGCTTCCATCCTGCAGTGGGTTGATAATGGCTGCACTTTACTATAGGAGTGTGCTGACCCACCTGTGAAGTGGGAGGAGTAGGAGGTGTCATGATCTGTGGGTGTTTCTTGTTGTGTAAACTAGCTTCACTGATTGCAGGGCATGGAAGAATGAATGCTATCTTGTGCATTCACATTCTGGAAATTCTCCAGAATGTGATAATGGCTGCACTTTACTATAGGAGTGTGCTGACCCACCTGTGAAGTGGGAGGAGTAGGAGGTGTCATGATCTGTGGGTGTTTCTTATTGTGTGAACTAGCTTCACTAATTGCAGGGCATGGAAGAATGAATGCTATCTTGTGCATTCACATTCTGGAAATTTATGGAAGCAGCTCTTACACTTTCCAAAATGACAACGGACCATGTCACAGCAAGATTTTGAAAACATGACGTGAAAAGAATCATATCAGAACATTGCTGTGGCCACCACAAAACCAACATTAGCTCAACTAATCACCTTTGGGATGAATTGAGACGTAGAATAGAGTAAGGCTAAGAGAACCTTCTTTAGTGGAGCTTAAAAAGGGGGGGGGGTTAGCACACAATACCACTATTTTCTACCAGAAAGCCCTCGCGATAGCACAGTTGATATCAACTGTGCTATCGCGTGGCCTGAGTTCGAATCCCTTCAATGACACGAGGAATTTTGCTAGGCTTTTTTCACAACGTGGCTGAATTAGTCGGTCTCAGGCGAGGATAACATGGTTTTTCTCCTGAAAATTCGGGTTTTTCATCCAGAGAACGTTCATGCTAATCCCAGAATACACGCAATTTACAGACACAATATATTGTTGCCTCATAGCCTTAGTTGCTTTGGCACTTCAAAATTCTAGCAGAAATCAACAGAATGTCTTGCGGGACGCACTGAAGCAGCCATTGCGACTAAAGGTGAATAAACAGGGTATTCAGATGACGCGAGGAACTTTAATGGGCTTTTTTTCACTCCGTGGCTGAGTTAGTCGGTGTCAGGCGTAGATAGCAAGGTTTTTTCCCCCAGAAATTGGGGTTTTTTCGTCCAGCAAACAGGCAAATCGACCAGAGAACACACGCAATTTACAGACAAATAAATATATGGGTAGATGTAAGAAATTACGGGTGGCCTTAATATAATAATAATACAATATTCATTTTTTTGAATAAATATATATTTTGTTTACAATTGCGAAACATCTTTTCAAAGAGATTATAATTGCAAGTGTTCCATGTCCTATTGTAGGACAGTGTATTGCATTTTAAATTCATTATGGTATTAAAATTCCTCCCTCCCCACCCGTGTCATTCGAAGCCCCTCCATTAATGTCAAACAAATTTAAAAATTAGCCGATAAGGCTTAATAAATTTTCATTGTAATGTAAGGTATAAAGTTTATTTTTTTTTAATGTTGAGTGATTCTAATGAAAATGCGAAATTATATTTTTATCATTGCTTTATTTTTAAAAATCTCCTCCACAGCTAAAGCACTTATGCCATCTGTTGTACGTATATACCGGATTTTTTATACTCTGCTCAAAGTTTTTTGTTGACGTTTGGTGCCATTGTAACAGAAGGTGCTCCGGCACTTACCAGTACAGTCAGTGGCGGATTTAGCACTTGAGAGGCCCCAAGGCTTCATTCATTCAATTTTGAGGACCCCCTCTAAATATTTTCGGTGCCACTACAGTGTGCATTCTACCCGCCCGTTTTTACTATAGCACGCGCTCTAGATTTGGTGTTGCGGTTTTAATCATTTTGGTTGCGCAATTCTTTCATACATATTTTAACTAATGTTTAAATGAAAAAATGGCACAACTAAGCATTAATGATAATACGTATTCTACTTCAGATTCACTTAGTTCGCATAGATATTTCATATATGTAGGGATATTCGCATAAGAGTTTACTAACTTCTCATATTAAATTATAGTTTTATTCAGTAACGGTAATAATGATGAGTGTAAAAATTAAAAATGAAACAATTTTATTATTTTTTTTGAGACCTGAAATTTGAGGCCCCTATATTTAAGAGGCCCCAGGCGCGCGCCTGTGCGCAAATCCGCCACTGAGTACAGTTCCTTGCTGGTTACAATAGTTTCTTCTGCTGTATGTCTGCGCATTACTCTTACATTCAGGAATTGATTATTATTATTATTTTATTTATTGCAGCAAGTGCCATTTACAATGTAACTAAGGAAGGTCTTAACCAGGTGTTCCTGCGCTCAGGTCAAAATAAAAATTTTGCACACGCAAGTCTTCCATAAATACACATTGTTAATTAACAATGAAGAAATATAATTCTCAATCTGAAGATATAAAAACACGTAAAAATATTTTGAAAAAAAAAAAAAAAAAAAAAAAAACCCGAATAATAAATAAAATGTAAATTATTATTAATAAACATGAAAGAAAAAGCATAGGAACAATAACTGTGAGCCTCTATTGAACAAAATCATCAGTTTTATCATTGCGATGAACTTGTAGAGATATTTCCTGATATCCAGCCCTGCCTGATGATAGTAGGGTAACGGTGCAGATAATTTTTAATAAGGTTAAACTTTATTTATTGCTGGCCATAGTGGTGAAGTAAGGTATATTTCAATTTAATTTTGCTAAATTTGGATATGACTCCACATAATGAGTACGCTAGGCTTAAAATACTTAGATTATACAGTGTACAGTCAAAACATTTGACCACCCGTGTTTTAGCAGTCGGCCGTTCCTCCCCTCCTGGTGGCACACTTGTCGCAGTTAGAACCAGTAAATGCGATACTTCAGGTTCTTGGCATGCGATCCATATGAAGTACAGGGCGATTCTAAATTATTGTCGGGGTTTCCGTGGGCTATAATTTTCTAACCGGAAAAAACAAAATAAAACTGCTTACGAATATGAAAGTGTAACTCAAAAAGTTTTATTACCTATAGAATCAATACTGCAGAATGCTAAACAGCTTCAACATGCGCGCCTTTCGTGGCACGTAAGATGTCCAAGCGATATTCAATTTCCCTCCAAGTGTTCTCCAGCATTTGCGGTGTAACTATTTCAATTGCAGCAACAATTCTGAGCTTCAGTTCATTGAGGGAGGTCACAGGAGTCTTGTACACAATGTCCTTCCTGTATCACCACAGGAAGAAATGAAGCACCGTAAGATCGGCTGAGCGAGGAGGCCACGGAATCGGTCCACCACGCTCAACCCAGCGCCCAGGAAAATGCATGTCAAGAAATTCCCGGACAATAAGAGCCCAATGTGGCAGTGCACCATCTTGCTGGAACACCACATTTGGCTGATGATTTTCCAACTGGGGTAACAGATACAACTGTAACATGTCCAGATAGGTCACCGCGGTGAAGTCCTCCTTGCCCTCTGGAAGGCACGTCGTTTCCGATTTACTTCTTGCCTCAGTGCCTGAAGTTCTCTGGACCACAAGGGGGCAGCTCCTAGAAGTGGATTTCTTTTCCTGATGGCTTCATTAGCTGCACTCACGATTGCATCCGTTACTGCCGTTGGTGCCAGTCAGGGTCTTGGTCTTTGGGGTTCTTAGCCAATAATTGTTGCTCTTTTCGGTTAGCATCTCCTTAAATAGGTTCCAGTTTGCCTTGTCCGTGGCATGGCGTTGGAGTATCTGCCCTGTGATCCGGGGTACGGGTTATTGTTCTGTTAATATTGAAGGTAATGACACGATGGTCGGAAGTGGTCCATTCCCCCTGCACGGTCCAGTCAGTGATGTAGCCTGCAAAGGGTCTGGTTGATAAAGTTACATCTATGGTGACTCTGTAGCTGAGTGGTCTGGGGCGGGAGTGCAGTAGCACACACTCTTTGAGTAGACTGGGATCCAAGCCCCTGACTTCTGAATACGGTCAATCTGCCAACCCGCACTGGACCAGCGTGGCAGATTATGGTCCATTTCCCTCAGCATGAATTGTTGAGGAGGCTTCCATCCTGCAGTGGGTTGATAATGGCTGCACTTCATATTTTTTTTTTTTTTTACCTATGGTGGCTTCCCAGAGGGTGCTGGAAAAGGTTGGCAGATTCGGGAACCCACACCACATCGATGGTCGTGGTGAAAGTAGGCTGTCGTCTACTTTCACCATGACCTTATCTTTCCTCTTATTTGAGCCAGTAGACGAAAACGGTAGGACAGCTGATCTTTTAAATTTAATTTTTAATATTTAAGTTTTTTTTTAATAGAATGATCCCAAACTCATTTTGGGCAATCTGTATGAGACCACCACGTTCTATCTTAGTTGTGGCTCACCTTGTGGTGTAGACAGGCTCCGGGCAGGCCTTCTAGGTGATCGCTCTCCCAAAGGCAAAATGGCCAAAAACAACTGAGCAACAATACACACATTTCTGGCCTTTTTTTTTAAATGAAAATTCCTAACACGAAAGGTGTTAGAACGTATACTACTTAGTACCATGCATGGGTTGAAAGTATGAAAGAAGACTACTTGCTGATATTAGACTTAAATTTCTGTAGATTGTAATTTTCAGGAAATACGTGTAAAACTAATGTACCTAACCTAACCTAATACTAATTAAAGGATACAGTTCAGCGAACGTACCTTGCCTAATGTCCAGTGGTGATGCTCTTGTACATTTTGCTGTATTTCAAAATTGAGAAAAGTTACGATAAATAAACCATCAAATCATTATGTTTCAGTATATACAGGGTGATTTATAACAACTACACTTGCAGTTAGGTTAGGCTAGGTTGGTGTGTGTTAAGCACCAAAGCATCTGCTACAGAAGCATCAGTATATTGTTTGTAATTGCATGTATGCTGTTTGCCGAATGAAAAACTAGTATTTCTGGGAGAAAGGCCATGCAAGCCACATCTGAAATCAATTAACTCGCAAGGTTGTAGGAAAAGAGAGAGAGAGAGAGAGAGAGGTGGTGCTCTTGTACATTTTGCTGTATTTCAAAATTGAGAATCCCTTGCACCATCACAAGGGATTTTTATGGGTTTTTCCCCCCTTAAAAATCCCTTGTGATGAAAGGAATTGGAACTCATCCTTTTCCATCCAGTGTAAGAATGGTGTTTACAACCACTGTGATATCCACAAGAACATGCTAGTCGTATACTGGCTTAAGACAATATAGGGCATATCAGTAATGCCTCAGAATAAATCGAAAATGTTTTTCCGAAGTTTTTTTAACTGACTCCTGATTTAAACAAGATATTCACAATTAAAGCTTGATGACATCACATCACATCCAACCTGAGCGATATGCGATCATAATGCAACAGGTCCATAATAATTAAGACTAGTGTTCCCAAAGAAATGGGCTCATAAATGGCAAAAGAAAGTAAAAATTTACTGCATTACACCTCATGCTGTGATTGTACACTGTACAGTATTTGAAGTCTCGTATCTAGGTAGGCCATCCCAGTTAGGAACTAAAGGGACTATAGCTTCATGATCAAAATAATGCAGATATTTTAACTGATACATGATGATTAAAGCTTAATGATTTCCCAGAATACTGCTTTAGCTTCCTCCAGATCTTGAGACCACTCCTGCAGGTAGACAGTCAGTTGCTTTCT
This sequence comes from Mastigoproctus giganteus, assembly GCF_048544385.1. NCBI lineage: Eukaryota > Metazoa > Arthropoda > Arachnida > Uropygi > Thelyphonidae > Mastigoproctus > Mastigoproctus giganteus. The sequence continues at coordinate 183,378,481 of NC_143584.1, read as the reverse complement.
AAAATGAGGAGAGTGGGGGGATTCCTGTATCATGTTTGAAATGCCTTCTATTTACAGGGGCAACTAGCAGTTACATGGGGAAGAGCTGGAAATGTTTTGAGAGTTCCTCAACTTATTTTTAACTACAAGTAGTTCTCAATAATCACAAGGATTAGGGCCTGGCAAACCCACCAGCAGAAAATGCTTCAGTAATGAAATGGGGGGGGGGGGTTGAAAAATTCAGAAAATTTAAACAATAGAAAAATAAATTAGTATTAGAAAAGAAAAAACGAGTATGTACACTCAGTAATCACTGAATTATGACCTTATTAGTAATGGACTATGCCACTTCGTTCACAGTATGAAAAGCCAAACAGCTTCGTACACCAGAGCAGCAGTAATTTGCATGTGGTTATGTAAGTCAAAGTGATAAAGTTGTAGTTATGGGTCATCATAAAGATATCACAGTTTCAGAAGGGCATGATTGTGGGAGCTCTTGCGTTTGGTGATTCCATATCGCAAACTGGATGTCTTGTTGGTCGCTCATGGCCCACCACGGTTATGGTGTACAAAGAATGGTGTCAAATGGTTCAAATCACCTCCCGCTGACAGAACTGTAAAAGATTACACAAGGTGGATGTTCGTGGTGAGTGTTGTATGGACTTAATGGCAAGTCAGTCTGTGACAGTTGATATCGAAATACACTATTACGTATGGGGTTCCCCATCAGCAAATGCTGGGGTATCAACACTACACTTGTTGAACACTGGAAATGAGTGTTATGAGTGTACTGGTCGGATAAGCCAAAATCCTAGTGCTATAGGCCAATGGATACCTTTTTGTCCATGGACCTATCATGCATGGCATCCACTATCCAGGCAAATGGCAGTGGTTGCTTAATATGCAACATGTTTAGCTAGGAAGAACCATAACCCCCTGCTGCCAATGGACTGTTTCACTGGTTAGGTCTGCCAGCAGCTCAGGTATACCACACATCCACTGGTATTACACTACATCCAGTGGATGCGGGATTTTGTGTATAAAGTGCAGACAGGTAGTAAAAGTAGGCTCTACCTACCTGTTGGCTATGCATGGGTATCAAGCAGCAGCTGTCCTGATGTTTGCTGCTCCCTGGTAGTTGTGGGGCCTGAAACAACACAAAAACACACCTACACAAACATGTTTGTGTATTGTGGTATAGTAAGTGTAGTTTGTGTAGTATGAGGCAATTGTAAGACCACATTTGGAATACTCTGTCCGAGTATGGAGAACTCATCTGAAAAAAAGGATCTAGATGGGAAACTTGCATGGTGAGATTGGCAAAGGGCAATCGTACAAGGAAAGACTGATTATGTGGGCTGCAGAGCTTGGCAACTAGGCATCTCAGAGGGGTACCTGACAGGTCTATAAGGCTCTAAGAGGTTAATAAAATGAATGGAGAAATTTTCACTGTTATGAAGAATTCCAAAACTAGGGGCCATAAATTCAATTTACAGGGAAAGAGATTTAGATTGGATTGTAGAAAGGTTTTTTAGCCAGTGAGTCACTGTTTGCTGGAACAAGTTGCCCTCACAGGCAGTTGAGACTGGCAGTTTGAATAAATTCAAAGGTCAACTGGTAGTTACCTGTGTGAGAGAGAAGCATATTTGTATTTTATCTACTTGTTTTTTTTTTTTGCCAGTGCAGGAAAAGCCTGTGGCTTCCTTGCACTATATAGCAAATATTATTACTATGAGAGTAGGTTTAGGATATTAATGGTAAGAATAATATTCCTGGTAGGCTTAAGTTTATTATCTTTTAATCATAATTTGTTTGGCTCCTACTACATGTTGTTCCTGAAGCTCTTGGGTTATTTCTTCCTCTATAACACACAACAGATGCCAGCTAGATATAACACCCTTAAGAGTTCTTTAGAGTTGCATGGGAGATACTTTCACTGAAATTCCAGCAAAATTTGTAACTTGCAGTCCCCCCCCCCCCAGAATGCCTGTGGATTAGTTTCCACTAGTAGGTCTCCTGACTGCAGTTTCTTTAACTGCCTTAGATCCTGCAATATTTAAGTGTTCTTGGATAAGGGAGGGAGATAATTTACTTAGAGGCTGATGTGCAGATGAGTGCAATATGAGAAATGCTGGAAAATCTGTTTTTTTAAATCTCTTGGCTTGAGATGTGTCATGGTCAGTTTCTGTTTTTCTCGGAGAACTTGTTGGCTCTAAAGATGGAAACACATTATGATCCATATCTGCTCCTTTTCTCCCTTGGCTGATTAACTTTTCTGCCAAGTTTTGGAGACAGGTAAGGTTATTTGGCTATTTGGTTTTTAGGAGCATCAGCAACTAAGGCCATATTGCTCCGTGAATATGCGGTGGTCATTCCTGACCTTTCCGCATCCTCTGTATTTGGTGGTGATGGGCTCTAACCCTGGTTTAATCAAGAAGCGTGTGCTATGCACTGCTGCCCCTTCCCACCTGGCTACGGAGGGACAGGTAAGGTGCAACCATTTATCAAGCAATAAGAGGTTAGTGTGTTATGAAGGTTAGGTCTATATACAAGAAGAAAGGTGCCTTTTCTTTCTTTTTAGTAAGCTTACTTCTTTACTTTGAAGAGCAGAAATCAAATAACTGTATAAATGAAAACTTGAATATTCTCTGTAATCTACTGCTTGGAGAGAACGTGCTTTGAAATTCGCTTGGCACTCAGAGCCTGCAACCTTATGGATCCAAAAGGATCAGCATTTTTATTTTATGGTAAACCTGAGTTAAATCAGTAGGGATATAAATATAACTCTTGGGGGAAAACATACTTGACTTCTGGAAGTTCACTTTTGGTCAGTGTGTTGACAACTACTGGAATAAACTGTTTCTGTGGATATTCATGAAAGCAGTTTGCCAAAATTTAAGGGACAGCTGGTTTAGTACTCTCTGGCAGTGGGAAGGAATATGACAGAAGTGGATACAAGTTGTATAATAAAGTTTTTTTTTTTTTTTTTTTCTGATGTAGAAAAAGCATGACTTCCTTGCATATTTTGATATATGTTAATAAGGATGTTTCAGTTCTAAATTTAAAATTAGTTTTAATCTGCCTTCCCCATTTTAGTTTTCTAATTTCAATGTAAAGAATAACTAATGGCAATGAGTTCTGTTTATATTATGAATCTTTATGCTATTGATTAATTACAATTGACCTTTTGGAAACTGAACTGAAATGGTGCACACAAATCAAGTAATAATGAAAATACAAACAGGCAGTTATGCATCACTGTAACATATGGTCTGGCCTGCAATATATGTGATTATGTAGATCATTCAGATTATGCATTACTTGCACTTTGGATGCCAAATATGCTCCAGTAATTGTGGTGGACAGTAGTGTGCTAGAAGTAAGTTAATCAATCATGGGTAGAAGTCACAGTGGTACTAAATGTCCACCCAAATATAATACCCCGATTATGAAGACAGAGAAGTGCCCCAAAGAATTGCTAAGATTGACTTAAGAGTCGCAACAACAGCAAATGACCAATATTAGTCAAGGCAGACATGCACTTTCTGAACTCCATGTTTTCAAGAGATTAACTGTGGCTTGTGAGGTATAGCATTAAAATCTTTGAGTGCCAAGTTATATATTTAGGGGTGTAGAGACCTCCACTTCTAATAATCATGTCCTCCTACCCCAAAAATGGGGAGAGTGTGTGTGGAGTTCTTCAGAGTGAGATTATTTCACTCCAGGCCTGAATTCCATTAAATATGTATGGGATGGTCCATGCAGCCGAATGTGAAATTGTCAGTTGCCCTTAGAATCTTACATGAGTTATAAACTATTTTCCTGGGAGAGTGGACCTCATTCAGCACTCCTAAAGGCCACTCTTCCAGGAGAACAATGTATAGTTTGTGTAATCCTGCCTGGCTTCTGTATTAAGTAATCATACCCTCCCTCTCATTCAGTTATGCATTGGCTAATATGCATATTTCATAAATTACATGCTTTACCCACCCATATAAGATTTTTCTTAGTCTTCTATGGGTAGGTAAAGAATGTAATTTCATTCAAATGATACTGCGGCATTATACTGAACCAAACCAAATTTAATTGACTTATATAAATTATTCTGCACACTATCATACTCTTGCCATTGATGCCTTAGAATGCAGCATATTTTTGTCAGGTAGTGTATAAACATGTTCATACTTTTCTAATGTTCGCAGCTACAGGAAAAGATGCAAAAGTTTTGAATGTCTACATTTTTTGATGCATTTCACTGGCATTGGTGGTTGGAGTCTTTACACACAAGTCTTGAGAGTTTTCTTATCAGTTAGTGATACATCCTAGAGGAAAAGTTCTGTGAACAAGTTAGAGTGCACTACTAAGCAGCATATTTTTTGTATGAAAGGTCCAGATAGTTCAACACTTTAAGTTAGTAAGGATGTTTTTAATGTCTGAATCTGTGATGACAATAAGTGCAAGATGCCTAAAAATAAATCTATCAAATAATTGTTGCAACAGCTGGGTTTAAAACATATATCCACTTTAAGCAACTGTTTGACAACACAATTTAAAACTGTTTCCTTACAAAATGCAGATGCAACAGTCTCAGAACAATGTTAACAAATAATGCCAATTTGCCCCTTTGTGATCCATTTTGTCATTATTTGGAAAACAACACACCACATATGGTTCACCAATAAAGAGCACTTTCACCTTAGTGGCTGTCAATAAACAGAATTATTGGTGTATGTAGCAGTGAGAATCACAACACAGTCACAGAGATGCCTTTTGCATCCTGAAAAATGCAGTGTAGTAAGCAGTTTCATCAGTTGGAACTGTCAATGTCTTCCTGAATGATACAGTTAATGGAGAACATTACCTGAAACTCCTTCAAGACAACTTTGTTCCAACTATTCAAAGCATAGGAGTGCACACAGAAGAAACATTTTTCCAACAAGATGAGCCAAGACCACATCTTATTCACACCACACCATATGGTGAATGCAGTTCTTAATTTCCTGGAGGAATTTTAATGATAGGATCAATGTCTAAATGATATCCTGAATGACATAGGATTGGATGGTCTTGAGAGGTGAATTATTCCTGTGAACATTATTTCTATAATGGTTGCAGGAAGAATAAACTATTGAATAATCCAGGAATAATCCTTTAAAGAACAGCTGTGATGAAATCACAGCTGCAAGTGGAGGGCATCTCTGAAGAAACAAGCAGCAGTATTGGTAACTTTTATCAACATCTGTGAATACTCTTGGATACAGAGGAATCACGCTGAATATGTTTCTGCTTGCATAATACTAATGCGTTATCTGTTTAACATCAAATTCACCATTGTTGGTGCAATACACCAAAAAAAAATATGAATTGAAATCAGTTGCATCTTGTTTTGATGATTCCGTGCAGAGTACTAACAAATTTATCATTTACTTTATATTCCTTACTGTAATGTAAGAAAAATAAAGTGAAAGATAAATCATATGTATTGTTGCACACCTGGCTTGGTAGGCTCAAGGGCCTCCAAACAATACATTTGTTTATTGCACTGCATGTATAAATATTTGAACTTGGCATTACATTTTTTTAATAAACCGAGTCTATAGTAGTATTCTGCATTTTGGTACATTTTTTGTGATGGTGTTTGGGGGAGGGGACAGTGATTACTTCAGTCATTGCTAGTTCCCTTGGTATGATGGCCCTAACAGCTATTGTGCCATTAAACTTCAACAACAACAACAGTTATGTATTATGCTTGCACAAGTATGTTCTCACTGGTTGGCTGATTTGTATGTTGTACAAGATGTGAAATCTGCAATAATTGATGGAGGAGGAAAAGCTATACTCTCTGTCAGGGATCAGCTAACTACAGCCTTGACTAAAGAGGCCTTTAAGAATTTCAGTCTGGTCTGGATTCATCAAATTCTTAAAGTGGCAAGTAGTAAATTCTCCATATGGTCGTGGGAGACTGTGTTTATTTATCTATGATATTCCAGTATGCAAAAATAAGTAATACTACATCACTAGATAAATAATTAACATCCTATTAATGTTTTTACTGTTAGGAAGAAAAAAAAACAGAAAACCATCTAACCATTAACAAAGGAATTGGACAGATACCAAATTTAATACAATAAATGTGGGAGCAGTGCAAACCTGGTTGGACATGCACAACAAAGGACTTTCAACAATGAATAAGCACAAAAATGCTTTTTTTTTTTTTTTTTTTTTTTTTTTTTATGTAAACCCCAAACACGAGAGGTGTTAGAACCTATAGTACTTAGTACCGTGCTTGGGTTGGAGGTTGAGAGGAAGAAAGAAGATATTTGTTGACATTGGACTTGAACTTCTGTAGGCTGTAATTTTCAGGAAATACGTATGAAGGAAGGTTGTTCCAGAAAACAGCAATTGAATGAATAAATGAGGAAGATGAAAAGTTGGTTCTGTGAGTTTGAAGTTGGACAGCAAATGGATGTTGGCTAGTGGTGGCACGTGTTCGGACTGTTTTGAAAGAGAGAGCGGGAATTATAGAAGCCAATTCAGAAGAACAGCACCCATGGAAGTATCTGTAGAAGAGGCATGCAGCAGAAACAGTACGTCTATGGGAGGGCGAGTGGAGAGACTCTGTTAGAGATGAATCATTAATTAACCTAACTGCCCTCTTCTGAATGGAATCAAGAAGCCTGAGAGAGGTTTTGGGGGCACCATCCCAGATGTGGGAACAATATTCCATGGCAGGGCGGATTTGCGATTTATACAGAGTGAGCAGCTGTTTGGAAGAAAAGTAATGCCGAGAGCGAAAGAGAAAACCAAGTTTTTTAGATGCGGAAGAAGCAATATTTGTAATGTGCTTGTGCCAAGAGAGATTAGAAGTCAGGGTAATCCCCAAAAGAGATATATCATTTTGCCTAGAAATCGGAGTGTCACTAAAGATAAGCATAGGAGCAGAAGAATCCTTTTTGCGAGATATAAGACAAGACTGAGTTTTAGAAGGGTTGAAATCAACTAAGTTGTCTTTGCCCCACTGAACAATTACCTGAAGATCGGCATTTAAGGAATTGGTAGCAGATTTTTGAGAAGTTGAAGCTGATTGAGCAGGACAAGGTTTCTCAAAATGGAAAGTGTAATGCAATGTGCTATCATCGGCAAAACTATGGATAGGATTTCCAGTCAATGGAAGAAGGTCATTAATATACAAGAGGGAAAGAGTGGGGGAAAGAACTGAACATTGGGGGACACCGCATTAGCGGAGAAATTAGAAGACAGAGAGCCATCTACCATCACCCTCAGTGAGCGATCAGAGTGAAAACTGGATAACCAATTACTAAAAACTGTTGCAAACCATAAGATGGAAGCTTGTTTAGAAGACCTTTATGCCAAACACGATCGAAAGCCTTTGAGATGTCAAGAACAACTACTTGTGTTTCACCGAACCTTTCCATTGAATTAGTCCATAAATGGGTAACATAAGCCAGAATATCACCAGTGGATCGACACTGACGGAATCCATACTGGTAATTTTTGATCAGACGTAAGGTTTCTAGGTAGTTTAAAATTTGGCGGTTAATTGATTTCTCCATTACTTTAGAAAGAGTAGAAGTAATTGCAATGGGACGATAATTGGATGGGAGGGATTTGTCACCCTTTTTAGGAACTGGCTGGATATGAGCAAATTTCCAAGCAGAAGGAAAAACACCTTTGGAATAAGAAAGTGGAAAAAGGTGGCAAAGAATATGAGTAAGTTCAGGAGCACAGGTTTTGAGAACAAGTGGAGAAATACCGTCGGGAGCTGGAGCTTTCTTAGCATCAAGATTCGTCAACATCCTTTTGACGGAAGACCACGAGAGGCATTGAAAGGAGTGTGTTGGGAATAGTGGGAGGTCTTTTACCAAGATCGTTAATGCATGAGTTGAAAGAAAAATGGGATGCTAACAGGTCAGCTTTATCCTTGGCTGAAGTGACAACAGAACCATCTAGTTTGGACAAAGGTGGGAGCAGAGATGGGCAAAAGTTGCGGCCAATAGCTTTGGCAAGAGACCAGAATGCTTGGCTACCATTAGGGCAAGAAGCAAGTTTTCTACTCTTAGCCTGTTCAAACTCTAGTTTGGACTGGTTAATAACTGCTTTACAATTGTTGTGAGCTTTGGTGTAGGCAGAAAATGAAACTGAAGAATTAGAAACGGGCCAATTACGATATGCAACATTCTTCTCTTGAACAGCCTTAGCACATTTATCAGAAAACCAAGGTTTAGATAAAGGATGAGATTTTAAAGTGGAGTGTGCGATAAAGGATTCCATTCCTGCAAGAATAATTTCACTGACACGATCTGAGCAAACGTTGACATTAGAACTTTTGAAACAGTACTCCAACCAAGGAAAAGAAGAAAAGAAGTCTCGCAGGTCATCCCATTTTGCATTCTTGTAATGCAATACAACATGAGGTTGGGAATAGCCATGAGATAAAGGTTCCATTGGAGAAAAGACAATCACCAAGGCGTGATCTGAAGTGCCTAAAGGACCTCTCACTTTGACCGTGTGCTTAGAAGGGTTGTTTGTGAGAAAAGATTGAAGAGTATTGGCTGTATGATTAGGATTGTCTGGTATTCTTGTAGGTAAATGAACAATCTGTGCAAGATCATTAGTAATTGCAAAAGCCTCAGTATCTCGACCAGCTGGGTCGGTGTGACTAGAAAACGGAAGGCAGCTGGAGTTGTGAACAATAAAATCACCAAGGAAAATTACCTCACTGTTAGGAAAGTTGGACTGCAGAAAGTCAAGTTGCAAAGAGAGGAAGTCAAAGAGCTCCAAGTGATTAGTGGAGTTGGGAGAACGGTAGAGACAACAGATGAATTTGACACAATGAGGTAGAGAGATTAAGCCAGAGAAGATCAAAGAGAGGAGATTCCAAATTGCCAAGTCTCTGACAGGGAATATCAGAACGGACATATGCACAAGTACCACCTTTGAGGCGAAAAGAATCATACAGTGAATAATTTGGGCATCTGAGATGAGCAGTAGTTGAATCAACCGATAACTGAGATTCTGTCAGAAAAAGTACATGGGGTTTGGCAGACTGCAAGTGGAAATGGACATCGCTGAGATTAGAATTGAGACCACACGTATATTTGTGAAATGAATTAGGAAGTGCTTGGGAGGTTTAGATCTTTTCGCAGATAAGCATGCTCTATTAATTTGACAATTCATGGTGTATTCAATAATAAGAAAAGTGGCACATGCTGTATGAAGTAATTTTTGGATATGGCGTACACATAGTAAGAATAAACCCAGATCCTTGACATAACGTGGCCTCGACAATGCTCCCCGCATACACATTACTTGGACGCCCTCCAGTCACTATCTGGCAGAGTAGAGGTAGCAAGATTATACATTAGCTGATCCGGAAGACTCCTAGAGAGTTACCAATAGGTTTGGTCCAGTGTACTAATTAGCGGCCGGCCTGCGAACACCGTTTTAGAGCTGTACCCTCGAAATGTAAGGAATATTGGATCTCACCACGATGTTCATCAATCATACTGCATGATGGAAGAGATGGGGAAGGGTTAACCGGAACTTAGCTCCAGAGACTAAACATGGGTTCCACCACTTGTAGCCTCCAATAAGCAAAGTGGTGGTATTGCACCGGTTGATGAGAGTCATCTACCACCTAGTACTGCCTGGTAACATAGAGGGGCGGTGTTCCTCCATGTGGTGTGGGCGCCACACCTCGACCCCTACTTACGTTGGTTCACACTGGAATGGTCACCCACCATGTACTTGTGCATGGAGGTTATACCCAGGATTACTAAAAGTCCCGCCATCGTGAAGGTGCAAGCAGAGGATTTGGCTGTCACAGACCGTCCGGACTTTGCCGAAATTGGGTCCACTTGACTTGAGTGTTACCCGAATATTAGTTCCATCAGCGTTTTAGACTCACAGGTAGCAAGTACAGCTTGTCTGGCATATCTGAGAGAATGTCTGTGACAACCTCAAGGACCAACCTCAATGCTTGCTCATTGTTGAAATTCCTGTATTGGAAAATAGGGATTATGCTGAGAATTAATATGACATTTTCCTATGGATCTAAAAAATTATTTATATAGTAAACTTGATCCAATTTTTTTTAAAATCAACCCCGTATATTCTTAAAATTATGTATACAGATTGAAAATACAATTATATGCTGGAAGAAAACCCAAAAAAAAAAAAAAAAAAAAAAAAAAAAGAGTGGACACAATTAAAGGAACTTGCAAACTAAAGATAATAATAATGTATTTACAAGTGATGTTACAGACTATATAACACAGCACTTTCACTTGATCTAAAATACCATGTGGAATATGGGATCTTAATCCCACTTGAATAAAATTTATACTCTTGTACACCAGCAGGCAAATACAAAATCTTTACCAGAGTGATACTGCAGGTCTTTTCGTTCGCAGAGATATACGAAATCTCTTTTCAATAAAACCTACAGCTGCATCATGGTATTTGAATATATTAAAGATATAACCCGTTGTGACACAGAAAAGTATCTGCATAACAGTTCAAGCAAAAATCTTCTCTTCCCTTCGTTTTTTAGTGACAACAGTTCCGGGTTTGTGTTGTGCATCAGGATGATTAGCAAGTTCTGGAGGACAAGTCGATACAGGACTGCTAAGAACACATTGCTTAAGGTCATAATAAAGGTGAGAATCTTCTTTTGTTATTAGTGTTACAGCAACTCCATGCTTTCCAGCTCGCCCAGTCCTTCCAATACGATGGGTGTAATCTGGAAAAAAAAAAAAAAAAAATTATATATATATATATATAAAAAGTAATCACCAGTTATAGTGATCACATTTGCAAACTGAATTTTGATTATAATAAGTGAAAATTGACAAATAGTATCCACAGACTATAAAAATAAAAATATAAAGCACAAAATTACACTTTATTACCAAAAGTTTATTACCAATTAAATGATATATGAAAATCGGAAGAATATTATCTACAGGTCAGCAAAATAAAAATAAATTTATACTTACATATAGCTTAATTAATATACATATTGATTAAACATAAGACTTTGCAATATGATTATAATTTAAAATACAGTAGTCAATTATTTTAGATTGCTTTAAATTATCACTACAAAGTCTATTTATAGATTTTTCATTATTGTATAACAGTCTATATTCACAATTGCAGCAGTTTCTTATGACCGAAGGTGTGATTCTAATAAACGATGTAGTGCATTTTATTGATTTCAATCAGTTCTTTGAAATTTGATTCTATAAAGTGGCTGATTCTAATAACAGTAATTACTATAACTGGTGCTTACTGTATACACTGAGTGATCACTGAATTATGACCACCTACCTGATACTTTGTAGGTCCTCCTTTTACCCTCAGTACAGCAGCTATCTGACATGGCACTGATTCAACAAGATGTTGGAAGCGTTCAGGAGGTATGGCAAACCAAATTGTGTGTAATGCAGTCAGAAATGCAGGTATGGAGGTGATTGGTGTATCCAGATGCCTGATTATGCCTTTCCATAGTGTCCCACAAGTGCTCTATGGGATTGATATCAGGGGAGTTTGGAGGCCAATCAATATGCTGGAAGTCAGAACTGTGTTCCTCAAACCATTCCTGCACAACAAGTGTCCAATGGCTCGGTGCACTGTCATCTTGGAAGACACACCATCGCCATTCGGGGAAAAGTGTAACATAATGGGGTGTACACAGTCAGCAAGCAGTTAAAGATAGCGGAGACCACTGATACGTTGTTCCAAATGCACCAGTAGTCCAAGTTCCTGCCATTGAAACCTGCCTCACACCATACAACCACCTCCACCAGCCTGCACTTTTGATACCATGCATAATGGATCAAGAGCCTCATGTTGTTGACACTAAATCTGTACACGACCTTCCATGATGTGGAGTAAATAACGTGACTCATCCGACCAGCACACCTTCTTCCAATCTTCTAACATCCAACTTGCATGCTCTTTGCACCATGCAAGCCTTTTACACGCCGATGAACCTTGGTTAGGAGAGGATGCCATAGGGGTCATCTGCTGGTATAGCCCATATGTGAGACGTGTGGTCATGTCAGATATTGTTCCAGGTTGGCCCATATTGTATTGGGTAGCCAACTCTTCAACAGTGCTGCACATGTTCGCCTGTATGAGTCATCAGACCCAGCACTCACCTCTAACATCAATTTTTGCTGACCTTTGCAGTTTTGCCGTCGGGTCATCGTTTGACCATTTTGACGCCAGTCCTGGTACACTTTAACTGCAGAGGCTCTCGAACACCCCACCAATTCAGCTGTTTGGGAAATCGAAGCACCAGCTCGTTGAGCATCCACAATCTGTCCTTTATCAAAGTCCGATAAATCCTTCCTTTTACACACATCATATGGAATTTTATTACCTACTGAACCACTGACACCTTATTTTTGCTACGTAGGTCGACTAACTCCTCACCTCTACTTCATGTGGTCAACGGGTCGCATTCAATTTTCATAGGGGTGGTCATAATTCAGTGATCACTCAGTTTATATATTTCATAGCTAATGATATATGCAGCTTACAACTATATTCCACTCATATATAGTAAAATATAATTATATGCAATTTTTATTTTCTGCTATGAGAAGGCTTTTGAATGTAATGAGTAAAGTCTTCATAAGAAAAGAACCATCACAACAGCCAACTAAGGAATGGATGTTTATGGTGCAGCAGCATCTAAGGCCATAATGTGCCAAGTCCAGCCAACTAATGTATAATATATTTATTTATGTCAGTATGACTGATTAATAGCAGCTGTATTCCTACTTATCTGTAGATAGCTATATAGTAGCGATGATCAGCATGATGTCAATACATCGAAAGGATGCTGAAATCTGCATCCAAGTGGATGTGGACTGAAAAAAATGACAGGTTTATGATATTTATAACAAGGACTCCTGAGGTTTTGAGGAGTAAACCACACGTTTTCCATTCCCCATAGAAAAAAGCCCAGTGGGGACAAATCAGATGAGCAAGCTCGCCAAGCAACTGGCCCACCTCTGCTAATCCAAACGTTTGGGAAGATTTTGTTCAAAAATGATCAAACGTTCCGAGCAAAGGGGCAAGGTGCTCCATCATGAGGAAAAACCTGTATTGGCTTCAATCTTTAATTATCTTAGTTAAGCAATAAAATATTCTGTAACACTGCAAGATAACTATCACAATTAACCAGTGTTTCTTCAAAAAAGAAAGGACCAACTATGTGTTTTTTCCAGGGCAAAGAAGACATTGAATTTAGGGAAATCCCTTTCATGCTCGAAGACTTCTTATAATTTCTCTATCCCACAAATATGACAATTATGATGATTAACGACTAATGTGAAACATTGCTTCATCTCTAAACATTACATTGTCAAAATATAAGATGATGTTTTCAACATTTTCATTAAACTTCTGAAAGAGCTAATGTCACATAGTAGTCCTCTTCCAGCAATATTTGATGCACTTGAATCTTTTAAGGTCCCTTGTGCAATTTTACTCTAAGAATTTTGTGCACCATTTCTTTAGGAACCGAGTTCTAGAGATGCCCATCTTAGTGATTTTCATGGGCTTTGCTGAAAAGCTTCCTTGACAGATGCCACAGTCTCCCTATTTAATCTGGGCTCCTTCCAGTTCATGGCTTATCATTAACAGAACCAGTCTATTTTAGCTTCTTCATCCAGTCTGAAGTATAATTTCTATGCAGTACTTCCTTTGAGTAATGTGCCATAAATTTTCTTCTAACCACTGATATGAACTTAAGCTCTGTTAGCCAGAGGACACAGTTCACTTTCTCTTCTACTGAAACGATCTCTTGTAGGGTAAACTGTCCAAAAAAATTATATTAAGTAATTATTTCTGTGCATAAAAACTGGAATAAATTATCTTTCCAATGCATTTTACAGATTGTTTTTATCTTGTATAGAACTTAAGTTATTGCAGATTTAAAATACACAAAGACTTTATGGACATCCTGTATTTTTCTGAAAGTGGCTAGGAAATGTGGTGTGACACGACGGACCCATCGGTGAACAGCAACGCACCAGAGAAACATCCATTTTACATCAATGCTGTTTCCCAAACTACATTCTAGTACTTTGGTGCACCAAACATTAGGAGAAACACTATTGAGTTCAATGGCAATCACTCATTCAGCAAGCCACAAATGTGAAATCTTTTAACTCCAAGTGTGACTTGAGTAACAAAAGTTAGGGAACCACTGTGGCAGAGTACAAACAGATCCCCTCCCTGTGCACTGCCTACTAGACCCCCCACCCCTTCAAGGTCTCTGAATAGTAGGAGCAATAACTATTGTCTTCTTTTGTTTAAGGATACTGAACTGAACCATGCACAGATAAGAAAAATGCAGATTGTGATTTTTGCCATACAAAAACAATGTTATCTCAAATCCGTGGTTAACAGGCCCACAGTTGGGAAGGGATTAAAATATAGGATATGTTTTGTATTTGTAAGGATTTCAAATTAATGTTTTATTCCTAACTTTTTTTTTTCCCTGCTGCTTTACTTAACCATTTACAAGTAAATGATTAACTGAAGTTAAGGCTTTTATTCCTCTCAAATACAATCTTACTAGAGTATCAACAGCCTTGTAGTGTAAAGCAACAGGCATCTTGATATCCAGGAGGTTTCAAACACCAATGTTCTGCTCAGTTCTAAAGAATAATTATAAGAGTTGCAAATCCTTAGAAGTTTCCATGGTAGAGCTGTAATTCATAATCAATATAATGTGAAATTTAGGCTCTGAAATGAAAATACTGACACTATGATTAAAAATAGTTCTAATGAGAAAACAGGTTGCAATAGCACTGTTCAGGTCAAAGGGCTGAGTGTAGTTTTGGAGAATGTCTTTACTCTACTAACTGTGAAGAAGCACTCTACCAACAGTGAAGTACAGTGGAGGAGAAGGCTGCATCATGGAAACTGTTCTGATGGTCATATTGCCTAAAATGCTCATAGCCATATCTTATTTTAATGTTACAGACTAACCCATACTAATCACAATGTAGCAGTTCTATGGATATAGATGTAAGTCATTCTGCATGTAAATGTACTAAGCTACAGAGCCAGACTTGGTGGCTGCTGGATTTAAGAGAATGCTGTTGTAAAATTGGCATAACCTGCATGCAAGTCTGACCTGAATTCCATATAAATGTAGGACTAAAATGCCTTTTTTTCCTGTGTATATAAAGCTACTCAACTCAACAGTACATATACATAATTTGCACATAGCACACATCTAATATTACAAACTTACCTTCAATTGACTTTGCCATGTCATAATTAATGACCAATGATACATTACGGATATCAATACCTCTACCAGCAACATCGGTAGCCACCAAGATATCTTTTGTTCCTGTCTTCAGACTAGCCAAAGCATATTCTCTTTGCTCTTGACCTTTTCCACCATGCAAGGTACAAGCATTGTACTAAAAAAAAATAAAAAATTATGAAATCTGTTATGTACAGCACATTTTAAAAAAATCAGTTAAAATAAATATAATTAAAGAAAATAAAAAATAAATATATAAAAAAATTGCAACAGTGTGTGTGCGTGTGTGTGTTTTAAAGATGAACACTGTAAACTTTGTCCCTAGAGGGCCAGTTAATCTTCAGATTTATGTGAGATAGATCTTCTCTGTACTGTTCAGGAGAAAATTGCAAACAAGTTTTTCCCATTCCAAGTGCTATTTACATAAGACAGAAATTTTAGAACTTTATCATGACATCTGCTTCAACAAAATACCAGTTACACACACAAACACTTTTTTTTTTAAAATCAGTTGCAAGGAGAAACAAAGCCATTCTCTCATAAATCCTCAACTAACTAAACTACACATAATATACACTTAGTGGGCACTTTTATTGGTACACCTACACTTTTCATGAAATGAAGTGCTCCTTCAATAATAGCATCATGTTTGTAACAACAATAAAAAGCAGATGGGCAGGCAGATACATTAGGATACTCTATGTGTGCAATTCAGTGAGTGAATGAACGAGATAAAAAGAGGCTTTTAAAAGTGACAGTAATCAATGCCAGACACGCCAGTATGAGTATCTTGGAAACTGTTACATACTACTCTGCACAAGACTTGAGCAGGGTAAGTAACAGAAAGACTATAGTTAGTCAAATAACAGCCCAGTACAAAGAAGAATTTTAGAATGCATAACTGTCATACCTTGTCACAGATGGGTATTGCAGCAAACGACAGAAAAGGGTTTGACTCAGCAAAACACAAATAACGTACAGGTTACAGTGGGCTCAGAACACCAACAAGACAGTGCAGTAGTGGAGAAATGGTGCATACTCTGATAAATCTCGGTTCATGTTGTTTCATACTGTCAACAGGACCAAGTATGTGTACCTAATAAAGTGGCCAGTCAGTAAACAGTAGATGACACAAAATAAACTTGGATAGAAAAAAAATCCATTTCTTTGAGTATTTTTTGGACATTAGTGAATCTCCTAAAGAACCAAATATTTATTAAAAATAAAAACATTATGTAAGTGAAAGAAAGGAAAGCTAAAGATACATTCCAGCGTAATGATGTGTCCATGCAAACTTTTACTACTCTGACAGAAGACTGCCAATAACAGGGATATTCTTTCAGTAATTTGGGAGAAAGGTTTTCTCACATGGCTTAATCCATTTTACAGTTGTGTGGTCTTTCAGTCACTAAAACAAATCTAAGGATAAATGCAAAAATTCACTTTTACTGGGCACCTCAAAATTTTCAAATAAGAGAAATCTTAAATATCTTTAAGAGAAATTTTCTTCATTCCAGTAAAAATCAGCCATCTATACAGTACTCAAATGAATTCGAAACTAACTTTGTTCTCACTAAAATATTCAAAATGCAATTTCTTAAATTATGGGTCCACACTAATCTTCAGAAAATATTACCAATGATTGATAATCAGAAACCGTCTCTCACATTACAACAGTGCTCTAATTTAGACAAACCATTGGAGGGGATAGATAGGTGAAATAGGTTTTTTTTTTTGCTAATGCTGTATAAGCTTGCTTTCTTGCATCGTTTGCCACTATTAATACTAATTTCATGATCCTCTCTTTCTCCCTCCCTTGCTCCCTACCTCCTCTCTCAACTACTTTTAAATCACAACTAAAAAATAAGGCATATGTGGGAAATCCTAGGTTATTAAATCAAAATTATAGTGTAACTGACACCTAACTCCACTTAAGGTTTGAGCTTAAATTGCAAGATTTATTGGATATCAGGTGGTTTCTATTACACTTAATAGCTATTGAGCAAATGAAATAGGCTCCCATATGCAACTAGTTAGCAATATTGTCAAGGGTGGTTGAATACAGAGTCTACTTCATTTACTCATTCGTCATTAAGTGTAACAGAAATGGCTTGGTATCCATAAATCTCACAATTTAAGCTCTTGACATCAAAAATGTTTACTAACAGGGCCAGCAACAAACAGCTGAATATTTAAATTTAAAAAAAAAGTCTCAAATTCATTGCATTGTTTTAAACAAGTAGCATCATTCTAATATACAGCTCATCATCATCAGCCATTTTCAATCCACTGCAGGATGAAGGCCTCTCCAGCAACTTTCCAGTTCCTTCTGTTTTGTGCAATGGCCATCCATTTACTACCCACAAACTTCATCTGTCCATCTCCATTGTTGTCTTCCAGGTTTTCTCTTAGCTCCTCTTGGGTACCATTCTGTTATTTTCTTAGTCCATCTGTCATCATGTCTTCGAGCTATGTATCCTGCCCAAGACCATTTTAGTTCTTTAGTTTTGATAAGAATGTCCTTTACTTGAGTTTGCTGCCTAATCCATGTGTTTCTCTTCTTATCTAACAGTCTGATTCCCAATATAATTTGTTCCATTCTTCGCTGTGTAGTTCTCAGCTTCTCTTCCATTCTTTTGGTGAGTGCCCAAGTTTCACTTCCATAAGTCATGGTGGGGAGTATACACTGGTTCATTATTTTATGTTTCAGACAAACTGGGATATTGCTCTTCAGTATGTGACTATATTTCCTGAATGCTATCCATCCAAAATTTATTCTTCTCTTGATTTCCATCTATTTATCATTATTACAGCTAATGACTTGTCCCAGATAAATATATGACTCCACCTTTTCAATTACTGCTCCTTCAATCATTATATCCCTTTTTGTGGCATACTTGTTCATCATTACTTTTGTTTTAGCCATATTCATCTTTAGTCCAAAATCCTTACTAACCCTGCATAACTGATTTTCCTCTAATTCTTTGGGATTGTGGCTTATGACCACAATGTCATCTGAAAATCGTAAATGGTTTAGGTACTCTCCATTCACATTGACTCCTTTCTGCGACCAGTCTAATCTTCTGAAAGCTTCCTCAAGGGCAGCAGTAAACAACTTCCGAGGTATTGTGTCTCCTTGTCGAACTCCTTATACAGCTACTATTTTATTACAATATACAGCTAATATTTTATAATTATTGTATTTTAGCTTTCTTTTTCTTTTGGCAGTTAAAACAGGACAGAAGATTGGTTAACTCTCCAGCCAGAGTTGTTGTTATTTAAAGTTAGTACCTGAAGTAGCTAAGGACATAAAGCATTGGTATAAAATATCTTTTTGTACAGTGTATGTATTATGTGGTTATTTTGCCTCTTTTTGTGGGATGAAAAACCCCAAGTTTCTCAGAGAGAGAAAAAAAATAATGCAGCCCTTGCTTGAGGCTAACTAACTTGGCAACAGGTTCATAAACCTTTAATCTTAAACAGATTTGAACTCAGTCCTTTTCCACACAGTATGAAAGAACAAACTGTAATCACTATCTAGCTAAAAGCATATATAAAAGTAATTCAGTATACTCATGTGGCTACTGATAGCCTTAATAAAATTTGTTGGAAGCTAGTAAGTTCAATCGTTTATTTATCAAGAAACAGTGTTAATGATGACATTTATTGTTCACAATAACCTTTTGTTTCAATGGGAACTGTTTGTTTTGAAATAAAATCTCGTCAATATATACAAAATAAAAATGGCTTATTTCTAAATTAACGAATGATTAATAATGGATGATTACATTTGTAAGGAAAAGTTTTATCTCTCTGCCATACTGCAGCATATATTATTGCTTTGTGCAAAATCAGCTTACACTGTAAATTTTTGTCTACCCATGAACTAATGGAACTGAAAGAGGAAATATGATGTTTAAAGAGGTGATCCATTAACTCGATCTCCAAAAGCCAAAATCTGGCTACACACATTGATATTTTCATGTGAAAAATCATAATGCACATAATCTATGCTAAGAATATCTGTGATTTGGTTGAAAGATAGTTGAGTGACAGAGATAATCAACTACTGATGATCCAATATAGGTTGCTCATGAACTGAATAAATACAGTAGAGCATCAGTAGAAGAAAATAGAGGCCTTCA
The DNA here is from genome assembly GCF_048544385.1 of Mastigoproctus giganteus. NCBI lineage: Eukaryota > Metazoa > Arthropoda > Arachnida > Uropygi > Thelyphonidae > Mastigoproctus > Mastigoproctus giganteus. Next base: position 183,359,038 of record NC_143584.1, on the reverse strand, counting down.
AAATGTGGATCTACAGATGCATGCTAAAAATACCTTGGATAGACAGAATCACCAACATTGAAGTCTTGAAAAGAGCAGGAAGAAAACGTGAATTGTTGAGCTTAGTGCAGAGAAGGAAAACTGCCTACCCGGGATGCATCCTTAGAAAGGTGAAATATAAATTGCTTCAAGTAATAATAGAGGGAAAGAGAGAGGAGTGGGGAGGAGGAAACCTTTTTGGCTGAAAAACATCTGCAACTGGCCTGGCAGATCAGCTGAGGATCTTTTTCATCTCGCCCAAGGCAAAGAAAAGTACAGCGTGGTGATCACCAACCTCCAATAGGAGATGGCATCAAAAGAAGAAGAAGAAGTGGACTCGCTCAGAGTTTGGTGTTGGCCCTTACTGTTTTGAACATTTATTAATGATATTGATGTAGACATATCAAGTTTAATGTCTGAGTTTACTGATGATACAAAGGTGGTTAATGACAGTAATCAGGTTATGCTACTTCAGCAAGACCTGCATAAATTAGGCATATGGGTTGAAAAGCAATCAAGGTTTAATGCTGACAAATGCAAGTTACTATACCTGAGTAGCAGTAAGGGCAGTGGGGGACTGCACACATTTGATTCTTGGTTAGAAACTATGAAAAGAGGACAGGATGAAACTTGAAAACTACTTGAACATTTGTACTTCTGAGTAGCGTAAATGTTCATATGTTGTGTTTCTGAAGCTGTTTTACTAAGCATGAGATAAAACTTTATGCAACTCTTTGTTCCTTTGAATTGCTCATTTAAAAAAAATCAGAGGACACATTGTACAAACATGCATGACTAACACAACAAAGAACTGCATATAATGAGAAAAACTACTACAGAAGCATATTCTTCCACAACCAAGCAGTAGGAAAAATCCATTCTATTATTTGTAATGTTGCTATTGGACTATTCCCAGGTGTAATACAAATTTTCATGTAACTGACCACTTGTGTAATCTCTAATTATTAGCCTCACAATATCAGCAGATTACTAATGGCATTAAAGTTTTAACAGCTGGTAACAAATATATTTGAATTTCAATAAACAGAGGCAGGTACTATAGATTTGGGACTAAATTCTAATTAATTCTGAACCAAAAGTTAAAAATAGTAATAAAAAAAGTAAAGAAAAATAGAATAAAAATAATGTTACATATTGATCATTCCAACTGTTCAACTACTTGTACTTATATAAAAACAAGGAATTACAATACATACCCCCATTTTTTCCAGTCCTTTAGCCAAAACGTCTGCACCTTTCTTCTGATTGACAAAAATGATAACAGGTGGTTCCACACCCCTCTCCAGGATTTCCAATAGTTTCTTTCTAAAATGAAGAAATTGGGAAATTATAGTACATACAACAAAAGGAGTTATCATATATTTTTTTCAAGCTCATTTCAAATAACACTTCAAAGTACTAAGATTATTACTATATTTAATACCACGCTTACTCTTACACCACATGAAATTAATAATATAGTTTATTAAGCTATTCGCCTAAACTACTATACATTAAGGTAACATTTCAGGTATCTTACTGTATAGTAGACCACTATACATATCTTAATGTATAGTAGTTTAGGCAAATAGCTTAATAAACTATATTATTAATTTCACATGATATTAAAAATAGTAATAATCTTAATGGAAAACAACCATATAAATATCCTTCTCTAACTATATTACTCAAAGTACATTAAACTCATCCAGTGCCATCTTTTATCTGCATTTCTAAGATGCAGACAGTTTATAACAGATTTCTGTATGAAAATAGATTTTAAAATCAGAGGAGGAGATCATGCCTATCAAATAATGTTGCCTGATTTTGGCTTATGAAATCTAAAATTCTCTGGAATTCAGGTCTAGAAGTTGGAAATTGAATAAAGCAATATATAATAGATGTAAAAATAGTATTACATCAAAAAATAATAAAATGAAATGTTTTTAAGAATTTTTGACAATTATTTTCTGAATTCTTGTTTTTTTTTTAAATTCTGAATTAATTTTTGAAATAATTTCTTTCTAATACTGGGCAAAAAAAGTCATATTAAGAAAAAGTTATTTAAAAGCCTATATGCAAAAATTTTTCATTTTTATGAATTTTCAAAATTCATTAAAAAAAAAAAAAAAAAAAACTTCTGAAAGCACAACAGAGTGCTTATAAACTTACTCCTGAAAGGATTAAACTATGAAGAAAGGATAACTTATTTTCCTTTTTATATTATCAGTAGCACATTTTCTGGGATATCTAGTTAATCAGTAACAACCTAATCACTTGATGTAATTATAGCTGAAATATATATATATATATATTTTTTTTTAAATACAACTGCATAACTTTTTACATGAAATTTGATCTTGAAATGTAATTTAAGATGATAAATCTAATCATGAAGCCAGAATATGATTTCAAACTGCAACATGGAAATCAAGTTGGCAAAGAAAAATGTGCATTTAATCGCAACACTCAATTCTAATCTAATGCAGTACACAGAGTGCATATGAGTAAGATTTCTTGTTCTGTAGAATGAAATACAAAAGTCTGAAAGATTCATAGCAGCTGACAGCTACTGGCAGGATGGTTACAAGTTAACGTGGCCAGACATTAAATATGTCAAGAATGGTAATGTTTGTAAAGAGTTGCAGCATCTGGGATCACTAGTGATTGGCCTGAACAGTGAGATACTATTCAGGGAGATGAAAGCTAGACAGCTCTTTCAAGTTCTCAGTAGCCACAGAAACAAAATTTTCTACGATCACCAATAGAAAACTGCATAGAGAAGTACTGGGTGAAATGCATCTTATGAGCTGCTGAATACTTCACATACAAACTAATTAGCAAAATTATTTGTTAAATAACTGTCACAATAATAAATTAACAAAATAATTAAGTGATCCTGTGATACAGGCGATAAAATTTACCACACTCAGCATATTTAGTAGAGTAATTTGCTATTAGAAATTTTGTTTCCCATACCATAAGTATCAATAAACTACTTTGTTGATTTCACATGGAGCAGTTTGATAAATTTAAATGTGCACATAGAAGGCTTTAAGAAAGGGACCTTTGTGCATTTTTTGGGGGAAGGATTCTTTTGTCATAGTGCACTAATTTATATGCTGTTCTAATTTATATGATCTCTATGTGTTATGCCTGTACAAAAGTATGTTCACAAGCTGATGTTCATGTGCAGGCTGAAACACCACTCAGAATAATTCACAGTGGAAAACCCTAATTCCTCTGCTTGAAATCAACTAACAGCCCTGACTGAAGAGGCCTTTAAAATCCCTCCAGTTTCTGATATTTAAACCCAGACCTCTCCAAATGAGTGCTAGGTAGCAAATCCACAATTTTGTTTCCTTTCACTCCCTTTTTCCCTCCATCAAGAAAGCCTCACTTGGTGCAGGCAACAAAGTCTTGAATCAAGACCAATAAGCCAATATTTTTTTTTTTTAGATGAGCTTAGTCAGTCTTAAAAATGTATTCTTTGCATGTTCTCATCTGGAATATGTTCCTATTACTGTAATATCAGAAATAGGGGCATTATTATGGTAGCAGTGTAATGGTCTGGGTAGGAACCATGACAAACAACCACAACAAACTCCACATCTTTGTGGGAGGCATCTTGATTGCTGAGAGGTATAATACAAACCTTGTGAAGCTTTTAAGAAGTGCTATGAACCCTAAATTCATTTTCATGGATAATAATTCTTTTCCATATAGGACTTAATTGGTTATTCAATTAGCTTAAGGTGAGGATATTATTCACCTTAAACTAACCAACCAGATCTGCAAACATGAATTTAACTGAGCATGTCTGAGATATTTGGGCTGATGAATTGAAGAGAGAAAAAAAAATCCCTCCCTGCTCTTATGAAGGAATGGGATTTATAATCATGTCGTTACCATTAGCCGTGTATTAAATGGGTAGACTTTCAAATTCAACGTATCTGAGCTTTATAATAATGCTCTTCCACATAAGATTTGATGAAATTCCACTGGGTATGTATTTTTCTTGATATTCCAGATTTTGCAGTTGTAACTAAACTTTTTGGCACTGGTATGGAAACTGATTATGCAAAATACAGTATAATTCTTTAATATAAAAGAAATTTACTTTTTTTAACATTGTAAATTCAAAAATTTAATAATGTGTAAATAAAGATGAAATTTATCATTGTTCAATATTTTAAAATTATTTTGAGATAAACATCCTACAACTATGTCTTAATCTGTATAGTAGGCCTTCTAATCAAGAAGGCCTGATTTACTTAAAAAAGATTACCATTTAAAATTTGTAAATCCTTCTTGTTATATGATTAATGTGATTTCATTTCATTTTATAAAAAATTTTAATTTATATTCCTTTCCTTTCCATCTCAAATATTTTGTAATTCATTAAAATATTTGTTGCTAAAGAAAAAAATCTGAATTTATTTGCACATAACCAGCGATGTAATAAACTGGTGAAATACATCGAGGATGCCGGCCAAAGAGGCCCCTCCCACATGCGCCAGGCATTCTTATAAACAATAAAATTAATGACAGGAGGATCAAAAATCTCTGCAAAAAAGAATTGCCATTTAAAAAAAACTTATTTGCTTGCATTTGATTGTTGCGCTAAGTAAAGAAGTAGATTTAATGAAAATTTCAGATGAAATTATTTCACTAACTAAAAAAGGAATCAGCAATTGTTGGAGTTTTTGGTTATAGTCTCTCTCACTGCTATAGCCTATCATTTAGATCGTTATCACTTTGCTCAGTTACTTCATCAGAGGATATAGTTAGTCATGCCAACTACGTCCTCTGCTGCAGCATGTACCACAGAATAAGGCATCCATTAAATGATCAGAAATTATGGTAAAATAAACATGGCCTAAGACATAACGAGGACAGTACACAAATACATCAAAACTTATAATTATTACTGAGCCATCCAGACAATGTATTAAAGAATAAATACAAAAATATGTATTCATTCTTTAAATATGTGCTAAATTAACGAAAAACACACCAGTTTGAATATTCAGTGGTTACGTAATCCATTGGTAAAGACTTAATAGTCATTATGACGTATTGAGAAGGTTGGGCTAGTTCTCATTTTTGATGGACCAGTAGTCTGAAGTTGTAAGTAGTAGTCTGAGTTGTCTACAGAAGTAGAACAGCTGCTCAAGCCTTGGTGGAGTTGGTGTGCTGTGACTATAAATTACACAATCCAAACGTCATTTCCTACTATGTGGATAATCCAAATGTCATTTCCTACTATGTGGGATAAAAAATTGTAAATATCCCAATGGGAAAACCATATATTCTCTATCTAAAATCAAATTATCACCACTAAATACAAAAAAACCATTAAAAAAAAAAAAAAAAAAAAAAAGGTAAACTGCAGCCATTATCAACCCACTGCAGGATGGAAGCTTCCATAACAATTCATGCTGAGGGAAATGGACCATAATCTGCCATGCTGGTCCAGTGCAGGTTGGCAGATCGACCGTATTTAGCAGTCAGGGGCTTGAACCCCGGTCTACTCAAAGAGCATGTGTTACTGCACTCCCGCTCCTGACCACTCGGCTACAGAGGCCTCACACCATAAACAGGATGCAAACCAAACCTTTCCATTTGAAGATGAAGGAAAGGGTAGAAATATTTGTCAAATGGACTAATGTGTGAATAAAAGTTTGCAATATATCAGGTCAATTCTGATGAGAAAAAATAACATCCTAAAGCGATACAATGGAAGACACGCAACGCAGCGTGAAACAATTGTCCATAATAATACAATCCAGATTTCAAATAGCAGTTTTCCTATTACATTATAAAATATAACCAGCTTCTAACTGTAAAAGTGCATTACTGATATTTTCAGATATGTACACTAAACTGCTAATAAGTTTACATTTGATAATGCATTCCCTTTAAAAAAAAAAAAAAATTTAAAAACAAACATGAAACTGTTCTCAAATATAAGAAAAGCCACAGAAGAAAGAAAAAGAAACAAAAACATTAAACGACAATACAACTTCTTGGCCATAGTTTGCTCTCTGCTTAATATTCAAAATGTTTCATTCCATGTAAAATCAGCATACTGAAGTACCACTTTCAACTTTACCACCTCTGATTATCAAATGGGTCATAATTCTGGATCTTTTAACATACAAAGATCAAATCAGGCTCACTTTTAAACTCTAGAAAGAAGCTTTAAAATTATGTATCATAACTTTATTAGAATAAAAAAATATTTCAATGGTTACTATAATGAAAATATTTCTTCAAGGTTGAGAAATCCTGTTCTAGAATATGTCAAGATTTCTGTTATTTATCTCTACTCTGACTTGCATTCTCAAACGTTATAAAATTTTGGCTAGAGGTGAAACACTTCAACCTTTTCTATTGCTTTTTGAACACAGAAATTATTTTCATTTAATGCATTTCACCTTATACAGACTTTTCTAGAAATGCAATTATCATGTTAATTTGGTGAACCAATATATATTGCAATAAATGTCTTACCTCTTTTCACTTTCAGTTACAATATACACTATCTGCTCAACACGTTCAGTTGGTTTGCCAGCAGATCCAATGTAAACAACAGCTGGCCGACGTAGATAAGATCTGGCTAACCTTTCTACAGCTGGAGGCATAGTAGCAGTAAACATAACCGTCTGTCAAAAATAAAATGAGTGATATTAATTAATGGAATAGAGGTACAGAGAGAAAATAAATTCTCAAACAAGATATTAAACACAGTTTACAAGAAGTTGCATCCATTAGTACTGACAAGTTGGAAAAAAGTCCGAGAAACATGCTTTAACATTTACAAAAATGTTTTGGAATTGGTGATGGCTATTTTAGACAGATATTTTAAAGAAAACATGGTTACAATGTCTGTCTTTAATACTTTAACAATACATGCTTTAACATTTACAAAAATGTTTAGACAGATATTGTAACCATGTTTTAAAGAAAAAAAAAAAATGCATTTACAGATTTTATGGACACTGTGTAGTTTAAGAATGTACTAATTCAAAATTCCTTCCTCTAATCACCCACAGAAAAGGTTTTTCACAATGGGGCTGAAAAGCCCAGAACAGGATTGCCTACCAAACTATAACTCATAGTACCATTTTGGAAAAGCATATCCTTTGATTTCCCTATTAAAAAATTGGCTGATAATGAGGAAACAGCTGAATGGCTACTTACAGGATGGGGAATTGTTTGAAAGCTGTCAGTTACCTTCCCTGAAATCATTTTACATCTCTAAAGGGCAACTGACATTACTATGCTAATTAGTATTAGCTTTTGCAAAATGACACAAAGAAGCAAAGCTTATTTACCATCAACAAAAAAAAATAAAAATAATAAAATAATAATAATATATATATAATCGTGTATTTTAAATAGCATACAGGAACTCCCCGACTTACGTAAGGGTTGCATTCTGCGGAATGCTACGTAAGTCGGAATTTCCCCCATGCTTGTGCAGCACTCGCAACTGTGCTCGCTGAATTGATTGAATCAAAAATGAAAAAAAGAAATGTTTGACCAACATGTAAATAGAATTATTTATTGTATTTATTCAATTTTTTATCTCATGCACAGGAAAAATTACAAAAGCGTGCAATTTAAAAAAAATTTCAAAATTATAAAATTACAAAGAGAGATGAAATAGGCATGACGTCAATAAGTTTTACCTCTCATGCATCGTTGCCAGAAGCTGATAAGTACGTTGCTGCAGAGGTTGAGGGCTGTGGAGATTTAGAAGGAGTCAGCCACTCAATCTTACAAAAGAACATATTAATGGATGACTAGACAGTGGCTTTTTTCTTTTCATTGTAGATTTCTTTGTAACAAGCAAGCATATCATTCACCCCTCTGTTAACTTTTAAGAATCGTTTGCTGTCAGGATCCATCTTCTCAAACCTAGCCATTGCTGATACAATTTCACGAAATGCCATTGCCATCTCTCTGGCGACGAAGCGTCTCAGCTCATCATTTGGTTCATCTTGAGCTTCGTCAGCATTTCCTTTTTTCACTATTGCTGCCTGCAAGTCAATAAGTTCTTTGTTATATAATTCTTCCTCTATTAACTCCATGTCTTTGGCATCAACCTCCAACTGAAGTAGCTCTACAACCTTTACAATCTTATCTGTAACCTCTTCACATGATTCGTCTTTTTAAAATCCTTCGAAGCCTTTTAAGTGCCGTGGGCATATTTTCTTCCACACGCCATTTAAACAACTTTTAGTCATTTCTGCCCAGGCCTTATTAATGTTTAAGATGACAGGTAAATATTGTAAGATTTCCAAGTCTCTTAACATAAAATTTTTCTCATCTACTGCAGACAATGCCTGAGCAAATGTTGTGCTTAATAGTATGCTTTTAAATTCGAAATAATACCCTGATCCATCGGCTGGATGAGTGAAGTCATGTTTGGTAGTAGAAATATAACTCTCACGTTTGAAATCATCTAGATGCGTAGGATGTCCAGGAGCATTATCAAATAGAAGCAAAATCTTGAAAGGAATGTTGTTGTCTTTACAATATTTTTCAACCTCGGGAATGAACCAGTAATTAAACCAATCCTCAAAGACAGATATTGTTATCCATGCTCTCTGGTTCGATCGGAAATGCACGGGTAGGGTGGCTTTATTGATGCCTTTAAATGCATGAGGATTTCCAGAATGGTACACAAGCAGTGGTTTTAATCTGTAATCTCCTGCTGCATTAGCCCCAAACAAGAGCGTGGCCCTATCTTTTGGCGCCTTGAAACCTGGCATTGTCTCTTCCTCTTTGGCAATGTATGTTCGATCCGGAATTTTTTTTCCAATACAGAGCAGTCTCGTCACCGTTAAAAATTTGTTGCGTTAAACAGCCGCCTTCATCAATAATTTTTTTCAACACATCATAAAATTTCTCTGCAGCTGCAGAATCGGCACTGTGACTTCACCGCATACTTTAACGTTGTGGAAACCAGTGCGATGCTTGAACCTATTAAACCACCTGTTGCTTGCCACGAACTTGGGTTGGAGTTTGCTGTACTTATCCTTAATATCTTTATAAATACTTGTTGCTTTTGCTTGAATGGTCATTAGACTCAGGGGCACTCACTTCTGAATCTGATTTTCCATCCATATTTTCTAGATCCTGTTCCATCTTCAATATAGATGGAACAGCTGAACACTGTTTTGTAATCACTGTTGATCTTAAGTGCATTGATCCTTTGACATGGTCTTTTATATGTGCACTGTCCTTTAAAATAGTATTCACTGTTGAAGCAGCGAGACCTAATTCCCTTGCAATAGATGATTAACTTTGTCCTGCTTCATACTTCATAATCATTTTCATCTTCATTTCTAAATCAATTTTGTTTCATTTCCTGGCACTACCACCACTTGCACTTTTCGTTGGTCACTTTCCCTTCATCATTGTAATACGTAAATAGGAATGAAGAGAAGTTTCTGAAAATTTGTTTTTTTTTTATGATTGAATATTTCTTTGAAGGGGAACACATTTCACCATAATAGCTAAAAACTCACACAATTGCAATTATCGCTATTATTGCAAATGCAATAAGATCAAGTTTACTACCCATTTATAATTAGATGCACTAACAGAAAAGCCCAATAAACTGGAAAGTGCAAATTGTTTTTGTTTAATGGTAGTGACCTCCAGAAACATGCTTTAGAAAAATATCACAAAGGCATTCAAAATTAATTCTTATAATGGAAACATATGATAACGATGAAAGGGTAGTGCAATTTCCATTATAAATATGACCTTTTAGAGAGATAAATAGTTTAGTAATATAGCGAAATTTTCAACTTCCAAGTCCTTGGAATGAATCACAAAAAAAAAAAAAAAAAAAAACCAGCCGAGTACAAGGTATCGATTTTCTAATACATCAATCATTCGACCAGGTGTAGCAATAACAATCTGAAATTATTCCACAAATATAGATGTGTGTACACACACACATTCAAGAATTAAAATATTAAATATCAAATAATAAAAGACAAAAAATAAGGAGTGGTAATTTGTATGTATCCAGATAAAGAAGTAAGTAATTTCAGTTAACAGAATGTACAAAGTGTCAGTCTTAGACTAAATTAACAAAGCATGCCATTAGTTATTCTAGTAAGAAGTTTCAGATGCAAGCCTAGCATTTTGTTCCCATAATGTCATTAATATTAATTTTAGTTAAACTTTCTGGGGAGTTTCTGTATTTTATTACTAAAGGAAAATACAAAATAAAAACTTGGTCACCTCAGTACATTTCCACAGGAGGACTTACAGATGACAAAAATACATTAGATACACCTCTAATAATAAATAAATATATGGATAAATTATAAATAGATAAAATAAAATTAAAATTTTACCCACTTCATTTGCCCATTCCTTCTAACAATCTGTCCAGTCTAACCCTACTTTAAATTTATTCAAATTACACACTTCTTTTTTATTACACCAATTAATTATTCTTTGGTAGAAGGCAAAATTTCTGCATATATATTTGCAACTATTTATTTTCAATTTAAATTGAAAAAAGAATGGTTTCAGATTTTCCTGTATGTGTGTCTTAGTCTGATCCCTTTTAAAAGTTCTTATAAAAGTTCTTATATATACTCTTCAGTTAGGTTACCACGTAAATGGATAATTTCCAGACATTGCAATATACAGAACCCCAGTCTTTCTTGGTAATATCCTTTTGCACCCCAACTAATCTTGTTGCTCTTCTCTGAACCCTTTCTAACAAATCTAACAATTTCTAACAAAATTTATTTAAAAAAAAAAATGCTACTGGGTACTGTGAGTTACAAGCTTGGTGGACAATCGAGCTGATGGTTCACATTCTTAGAAAAGTTTTTCCTTTTATTTCTCTATTAAAAACTTGACAACTGACTGATAATTAATAAGAAAGCAGCTGGATTGCAAGCCAAATGCGAATGCTGCTTGATTTGATTTCCTGAGAAATGGTTGCAACAGTGGGTAACTTTTATTTCAAAACTTCTTTATGAGAAGAAATCAATATCCGGGAGGATAAATTTAGTACATGAAAAACATTACTGGCTTCTTCCTCTTCTTTGGGCTCTACTATATAGAAAGATTTGTCCTGTAACTAAAATTTTGACAGTATTTATAACACAAGCAAATTATTGCAGACCCCATTTTGAAATTTTGTTGAATTTCCAAAAAAAAAAAAAAACAGAAGAAAAAGGTTTTCAGCTGTCTTACCTGACGATATTTATGTTTACTTGCAAAATTTGCTAATAATTTTTCCTCATCTTCAGCATCATCAGTATCAGGTTTCTGGTTTGTGACAGGCATATATTCTAATATCTTCTGAACATCTGGTTCAAAACCCATATCTATCATCCGATCAGCCTGAAATTCAGTATCAAAGAAGATAAGTTATTTAAACCTTACATAATTAAATATGGCCAACACTGAACTACATATTTAAGTATCACAATTTAATTAATTATTAGAAACTATATCAAATTTACACCTGAAAGTTTCAACAAGATGTGGCACCTGCTTTTCACTTCAACAGACAAAACGATAAAGAAGCAACAAGAAAAAGAAACAAAAGCATTTGAGGAGACCACACAGTAGGGGTAGGGTCTTGGGAGGGGGGCCTGTAAAATGAGCCCACATATATACACATCATAAATGGTAAAGCACAAAATTAAATATCCAAGGATAACAGAATAAATGTTTAAGAGCGATTAGGTTTTAATATTAAATTAATGAATCATCACTTTCCAAACAGGGAAGTGCTGCTACAAGAGTACTATAAACACAGATAACTCAAGATATTACTGAATTAAATTATTACTGAAATACCCTTTAAAATAGACTATTCATTATTCTGTTATTTTAAGCATATTTTGGAATGTTCTTTTAAGAATAAATTATTTCTAAAAGAGATAATAAAAACCTCAAAGTTATAAATGTTATTTTAAATGTTAATAAGTTATTTTCATTACATTTTTAAAAATTTGGTAAGCTTACCTCATCCAACACAATATAGGTGCAACGGCTGAGTACCAGGTATCGATTTTCTAATACATCAATCATTCGACCAGGTGTAGCAATAACAATCTGAAATTATTCCACAAATATAGATGTGTGTACACACATTCAAGAATTTAAATATCAAATAAAAGACAAAAGATAAGGAGTGGTAATTTGTATGTATCCAGATAAAGAAGTGAGTAATTTCAGTTAACAGAATGTACAAAGTGTCAGTCTTAGACTAAATTAACAAAGCATGCCATTAGTTATTCTAGTAAGAAGTTTCAGATGCAAACCTAGCATTTTGTTCCCATGATGTCATTAATATTAATTTTAGTTAAACTTTCTAATATTTCAGCTGTTTTCATAAAGGGAACACTTAATTTCTATACTGTGCATTTATTTCATCTATGGCATCTTTAATATTAAATTTTAAAAAAAAAAATTCTTTATATCCTGTTGTGAGTGAATAAGGCTTTTGTGAAGTACTGTTATTTTACATCACAATCACACTAAATAGAATCAATCAATTTTAAAATATGTTAGAAAAGGAAAACAAATTTGAAGAATGTTGGATAACTCTGGCCACAAAAGACTGGAATACTGATAATTATAATATTAAATTTCAAACTAAGCCATTCCTTCCTTCTATAATTCAGCTATTTAAAATTTGGCATGACTGTTACAAAAAAATTATCCTATTTAAAATCATAAACTCATTACCATACCATTGTAAAATTAATGGAGGGCACAAGATGAAATGTGGAATTATCCTATTTAAAATCATAAACTCATTACCATACCATTGTAAAATTAATGGAGGGCACAAGATGAAATGTGGAATTATTCTATTTAAAATCATAAACTCATTACCATACCATTGTAAAATTAATGGAGGGCACAAGATGAAATGTGGAAATAATAATCTACAAAAACAACTAAAGCTCTTATTTTGGCATGTTTCCATAGGCCAATTTACATAATGCTAAAACAATTTTATGATTGTCTTGAAATGCTATTTAAGTAGTAAAATTTTTGTGATGACTATGTCAATTTAAAATAGCTATACTATATAGCACAAAAAGGATGGCTAAGGGAGGGCCTATTATATTTGTGTGGAATAAAACAGAATCAATGTGTGTGAATGCTGCCACTCAGATCTCAGACATGGTGTGTTACTGCATTGATCTTTCAAAGTTGTTAAATTCTTGACTGACTAATTTTTAAGTGAGTTTAATTTTATATAATATTAAAAAAAATTGTTTTAATTACCTTTTCTATATAATATATTTGATATTAATACGTCAGATTGATGTGTTATATATTAACACAGCTACCCTGAAAATCCCTCTGGGAAGTTCTAGGACTTGCATACAGCAAAACATTAGTCCATCAATTGCTAACCAGAATTTCATAATGTAGAGCGTCATTTGACTGCACATTGAAAAATGAATTCTGAAAACAAAGCCTAACTTTTCAGTGGTTTGCAAATTTTAAGAAGGCCACCTATAAATTAAAGATATTCCTCACTCTGGCCACACTTCAACTTCAAGAATCAACAATTCAATTACTCATGTTCATGATCTAATCAGGGTGATCAAAGTTTAACTATCCATGGAGCTGCTAGTGAAACTGATATTCCTTATTGGGACATCAATCAATTTTAATGCAAGATTTGGGAATGTGACTCATTACAGCTAAGTTTATGTCTTGCATCCTTATTGATGTTAATGGAGAGTAGTGAGCTTTTGCAATGAGGATCTTCATCAACTGCTGCTATAATCTACATTTTTTTTTTCCATTATCACTGGTGATGAATCGTGGATGAATGGCTATGACCTGGAAACAAATTTCCAGTCCTCTCGCCTTCTATGATGAGGCCCAAAACAATCTCAAATGTGAAGATTATGCTTATCATATTTTATGCCTCATGGGGCACTGTTCATTATGAATTTGTTCCACATGATCAAACAGTAAACCAGGAATACCACAAAACAATTCTATGGTAATTGTGTGATTCAAAGGAAAAGGTTAGAAAAGTGAGATTCGGGGAATTAGCACTTGAATCAGAACAATGCCCCTACCACTCTGTACTTTTCATTCAAGAATTTCTTGTGAAGCACTCCATCATTGTGGTCCCTACCTGCTATACTCATTAGTTTTAGCTCCTTTTATTTTCACCCCCACATTCTAAGTACCCTTTATTTATTTATTTATCCAAATAGCTGATAAGTTTTGCCATTTACCAAATATCAGTATGGTTCCTGAACTTTTTGTTTGAACACCTTGTTAAGAATCATGTTATTTTTAGGAGAATAAATCTTTCTCTTCTGCACAATAAATAAATATATTCATAAACAAAAGGCTAATGCATGACATCATCTAGCTTACTTCATCACAAAGCTTTATCAAATAGTGATGTTGTGGAGAGCAATTACCCAAATGCTATAAAAATAATAACGGAGTATCAGATGGAAAATCATAAATACTAAAAAACAGTAGACATGATTTCCATTAACTAAATTTATTTGTCCTTTAAAAACTCTTTTCTAAACTTACCTCACAACCCAGCCTTAATCGAAAACCTTGTTCCTCTCTGGATAAACCACCAATAACAGCTACTGTTCTAATATCTAACATCTTCGCAAATTTAATAGTTTCCTCTTCAATCTGTTGCGCCAATTCACGAGTAGGAGCAAGTATGATAGCATATGGACCTTGATCAATATCCTCTGCTCTAAAACATCAAAATATGTCAATGTTATTAATATGTATAAGTGCTATACAGTTAAATACACTTATAAGGAAAACAGGAATCAGGGAACAACAGATCTGTTCCAGATATAGGTGTTGAAAGCAAAAATTAGGCACTCAGATAAAAAAAAAAAAAACATATCATAAAAAACAGTATGGTCATACAAAAAAAAAAAAAAAAAAATAAGAATCCTTTCTATAGGTCCATAATCATATTTACATACATATATTAGCATTAGCAAAGGCACATGATGCAAGAAAGCAAGCTTATATAGCATCAGCAAAAAAAAAAAACCACCCTTACACCCATCCACTCGCTCCAAATGTTTGTCAAGTTCTGCCTTGAATCTATTTAAGCTATCAACTTCTACAACAGATGGAAGTTTGTTCCAGCAATCAACCACCCACTGGCTAAAGGCAAACTTCCGCACATCTTTCCTCAATTTTGAATTTATGACCTCTCGGGCGATTATTTTGAGCAAGAGGAAAAATCCCATTCGCATTGAGCATGCTCAAACCATTCAGGGTTTTATACACCTCAATCAGATCACCTTACAGGTGCCTAGTCTCCAGACACTGTAATTTGCAAAACTTAAGCCTTTCTTCATAAGAGCAACCTTTTGTTCCTTTCACTAATCTCATTCCAACAGCTCTACATCCTTCTTAAAATGAGGCCTCCAGACCTGTTTACAGTACTCAAGGTGTGGCCTGACCACTGCCTTATACAAGGGGATAATCACCTCGTTTATGCCTGCTAGAAAAATTCCTGTATATCATTGACAAGACACCATGAGCTACTCTTGCAGACCATCTGCACTGCTCAGAAAACTTCATATCTGCCTGCACAATTACCCCCAGGTCCTTTTCATTCATTTTTTTTTTTTTTTTTTTGGCTGATGCTGCATAAGCTCATACACTTGCTTTCTTGCATCACATGCCACTACTACTACTACTACTACTACCACCACCTCTCAAGCCCATCTGCTCAACTTTTCTAGATCCTGTTGCAGCAGCGTACTGTCATTAGTGTCATTAACAACCCTGCCAACTTTCGTATCGTCTGCAAACTGAGACATTAAGCCTGATATACCATCATCAATATCATTTATAAATACAGAAAACAACAATGGACCCAACACTGAACCCTGAGGGACTCCACTAATAACATTAGTCCACGAAGAGCAGTGTCCATTGATTACCACTCTCTGTCTTCTCCCACTCAACCATCCCTTTATCCATAGCAGCAATTTGCCTCCAATGCCACACTGCTCCAATTTGTGCAGCAGTCTTCCATGTGCAACAGTATCAAAGGCCTTTCTAAGATCCAAATATATGATATCAAAATTATTCTTTGCATTGAGTTCCTTTGTGACTACATTATAGTATCCAATCAAACTGGTCAGACTTAACAAATCCATGCTGTGTCCGAGCTATAACTGAAATCTTGTCTAGATGATCCTGCAATGCTTCTTTAACCAGTGCCTCCATTAATTTCCCTGGAACAGAAGTTAAATTAACAGGTCTGTAATTACCTGTCTCCTTTTGATCCTCCTTTGTGGATTGGGGTCACATTTGCACATCTCCAGTTCATGGGTACCTCTTCTGAGTCCAAGGAAGCTCTCATAATTATGGCTAAGGGTTTGCTTATTTCCTTTGCCGCCTCCTTTAATATAACTGGATAGATTCCATCCACTGCAGTTGCCTTTCTTATGTTTATCTTCAACAATTTCTCCTCCACTTTACTCTGTTATTACACGATTATCTATTATCTAGCTTACTGCCAGAGCTTAATACACCTCTGGCATTCCCCTCCTGAATAACTCCTCACGTGTGAATGTAGATGCAAAATATTCATTTAGTTTGTTAGCTACCTGAGCAGGATCGTCAACAGTTGAACCATCGATATCAAGTGGACCAATCTGATTCATTCCCTGGTGAGTCACCATTTATCTGGTGAGTTACTCCAAGTTTTTAATCCACAAAGCATGCAAATTTGCCTGTGAACACAAACTTGTCAGAAACATAACTGCGAAGCCTCTGGCTTCGTGGATGAGATGATGGGTGCATATACATCATTAAGAAAGTACAGCATGAGCAGGATGCCAAGATGGACAAATATGGAGCTGGCCAGTTTAATAGAGCAGAAAAAGACAGCAAGGGAAAGTTACAGAATGAGGAAAAGTACTAAAGCCTACAAAGCTACAAGTTGATCTGTTATAGTGCCACAAATAGGTTAGGGAAGCTAAGACTTAGTATGCAAAAGCACTGACTAAGACAGCAAAGAATGGAGAAAAGAATTTGTCATGTATGTGAATACAAAGAAGAATAAAATGAGTTAGATCATCGTATCGTTGCATACTGGGAGTGGTAAAGGCTTAGATTACCCAGCTGGCATTGCTCATGAACTGAATAGGTACTTTGCATCAATCTTTATTGACGAAAGACCCTTCATGCTGTGGAAAGTTGAAACACATAAAATTAGGGATTTATAAATTACAAATGACTATTTATTAGGAAAACTTTTGTGCCTAAGGCAAGTAAAGCTCCTGGAGTTGATGGCTTATATCCAATAATTTTGAGGATGGCAGCCAGGGAGTGTATCAAACCATTGAGCTTAATTATGGGGGAATCATTGGACTTTTGAGAGATTCCTTTGATTGCAGAAGTGCCAACATACTGCTAATACATAATGGTGATTCCAAGAGAGAAGTTAGTAACTATAGACTAGTTAGTCTAACTTCAGTGTTAGGAAAATCTTGAAGGCAATGATTAAGAGATATCTCCAGATATGCAATCTGGAGACATTTAGATAGAAATGGCATTCTGAAGGATACACAACATGGTTTTGTTAAGGGAAAATCATGTTTAACTAACCTGGTAAGCTATTTTGACACAGTTACTCATAAGCTGAATGCAGGGAACAATTTCGACATAGTTTATTTGGATTTTAGCAAGGCTTTTGACTCAGCCCCTCATGACAGGTTACTGTAATAAGCTGGAACATGTTGAGATTATTGAAAAGATTGGGTCTCAGTAGCCATGTTAGCAAGAGTGCAAGGATGTACTGAGTGAAGAGTGCGGGGTTCAAGACCAGTTGTTGGTAGTTGTGGATTTCCCCCTTGGTATCTTGAGTTAGTCAGTCTCAAGGCCAGGTGCTATTAGCAAGTCAAATCCAAGGATCCTGACTAGAAATGCATTTGAAATAAATAAATTTAAAAGATTCTAAGATGGACTGCAGAGTGGCTGCAGTGCAGAAGGCAGAGGGTTGCAATTAATGGATATTCTTCAGATTAGTGTAACGTCAGAAGTGGAGTCTCCCAAGAATCAGTTCTCAGGCTACTGTTGTTTCTGATTTTCATAAATGACATCGACAAAGGGATAGAGGGCATGATGTCAAAATTTGCACATATATGTAAAAATTGGAGCATCATTAATTATCAGTGCCAAGCAGTACCCCTTCAGGATACCTTGAACAGGCTTCGAGAATGGTCAGGAAATTGGCAGCTATGTTTTAATGCAGCAAAATGTAGTGCCTTACACTTGAGGAATGCTAACCCCAAATTAACTTATACAGTACATTTGGTGAGATTAAATTAAAAAACAGAACAAGAGAAAGAAAGAACAGAGGAAGAAAGGGATCTGGGAGTTACAATACGGGTGATATGAAGTTTTTTGAACAGTGTAAACAGGCAGTCATAATCCCATTATAAAAGGCAATTTTAAAACAACATTTGGAATACTGTGTCCAAGTATGGAGACTTCATCTGAAAAAACACATTGAGTTCCTTTAAAGGATTCAAAGATGGGCAACTCACATGGTGAGATTGGCAAAATGGCGACTGTACAAAGTAAAAGTTATGTGGGATACAGATTTTGGCAAATAGGCAGCTTAGAAGGGACCTGACAGGTTTATAAGGCTCTGAGAGGAGTTAGTAAAATGAATGAAGGCTGAATTTTCATTGTTATAAAGGATTCCAGAAATGGGGATCATAAATTCAAATTACTGGGGAGGAGGTTTAGACTAGATTGTAGGAAGTTTTCTCTTAGCCAGACAGTTGTGGATTTCTGGAACAAGTTGCTTCTGCAGGTAGCTGAGGCTGAAAGTTTGAAGAAATTCAAAGGTTAATTAAACAGTTATGTATGTGAAGAGAGAAGCATGTAATTTGTATTTTCTTATCCACTTTCTATTTTTACTTTTTTTTCTTCTTTTTTTTTTTTTTTTTGGCCAGTGAAGCAAAAGCCTGTGGCTTCCTTATATATATGGCAAATACTTAATACTAATACTGTAGTTCAGAGTTTTCTACAGCACCCATGCATCCTGAATGAAACTTGGCATCAGAGAAGCAGGTTACTCTGCCTTTATTGCAACTAATTTCAAAATGATGCCAACTAAATGCATTTCAAGGACCCAACTCACCCTGTATGCAGCCAGTGTTTCAAAATAAAAACAGGTAACGCCTTCACACACATATCCCTAATGATTTCAAAAATTTATTTATTTAATTTTTGGAATAACTTAATTAAATAATAGCAAAAATCAAATATTTTTTTAATTAATTAAAGAATATCAAAAAAAGCAAAGATAAATAACATTAATGATAAGTGATTAAAGTATAATAAACATATAAAGCTTCATAATAATAACACCTGTTTGAAATGATAAAGTAAAAGTATACATTATGTAACAAAATTTCCAGACCTGGAGTTTAACCAGAACTGATATAAAAAAGCATAAAGTTAAATTTTAGAAAATACAAATATATAACTAATAAAGATATATAATAAATGCATAAATTGCAAAAAAAAAAGATTATTTTAAAATGGAGAAGTTATTCACAACATGGTACTAATATGCAGATTCAGAGATTAAACATATTTTCTAAAAGTTAAAGAGAAATTAAGACTGAACTGACTTAAATATAAACCCTTCAACTTTTTTTTCAAATTTACCTTTTAGACGCTTCTATTAGAAGAGCCTAAAAGGTGTCAATTTGTGTAAAGGACTAAACTTTACGTAATCAGTTCAATATAAAATAAAATATTGTAATTATGGATTCATATTTTGGGAATGTTGAAACTGATCTCAAGAAGTAAATTAAAGACCTGATAATTGATATGCATTATTTTGTAGAGGAACCTTAGGCCTTGTATATGCCTCCTTAACACAGAGGTTTCATATTGGATTTAGTGTTATTTTGTTATTTGGTTTTTTTTTTTTTTTTTTAGGAGCATTAGCAACTAAGGCCATATTGCTCTGGGGATATGCGGTGGTCATTTCCTGACCTTTCCGCATCCTTCGTATTTGGTGGTCACGGGCTCGAACCCCGGTCTAATCAAGAAGCGTGTGCTACACACTGCTGCTCCTTACCACCTGGCTACGGAGGCGCCCTGGATTTAGTGATATAGGAAGGAAATTTAATACTGTGAAATACACTAGTGTCACAAAAGATTCCATGCCAAAAGGAAGAAGTCAATCAAATCCTCATAGTAAAATAAATAATATAATGCAGAAATCTTTTTCCCAATCTCCTTTTGCTCCTCCCCCAAACTACAGTTTTTAGAACTTCTGTTTTTAATTTGTGCAAAAACTGGTTTTTTTTTTTTTTTCAAAAGTTATCTTCATGCAGCACTGTTCATTGGCTAATTATTTTGTGAGTTTTTGACACATCACTTACTTTGGTCATAGTGCCAGTTCACATGGTATGATGGTATGGTCCTCCATGTACAGTATAGTGGAAAAGCTATTTTTAACTTATTTGGAGAGGTCAAAGTTTGAATTCCATCAATGAATGGAGGAATTTCTAAAGGTCTCTTTGATTAGGACTAGTTAGCTGATCTCACATAGACAGAAGAGGGTCCCAACCAGGAGTCGTTCTGGGTTTTTCAGTTTGCACAACATTCAAACTGGCCCATAAATAAACACTTGTACATATATAATACAAAACAAAGCAATATTGTCTAAGTGAAACAGCAATAACAATGACAAACAAGGTATGCTGGATCCTATAGTCTTTATTATGTGTATTATATACAAGAATTTTGCCAGGAGGAACAAACAGGTGGTTATGCCATTGTGCAAGGCAAAGGATAGGCTGAACCTGGAGTATTAATATTAGTAGTGGCTAGTGATGCAAGAAAGTAAGCTTATATGGCATCAGCCAAATGCAAAAAAAAAAAAAAAAAAAAAAAAAAAATTACCCGTAATAGAACTTCCCATATCACCTATCCACCATCTGTTGAGTACTATAACAATTGGAAGTACTGCTACATAGAATACTTCCAATTGTTGCAACAGGTTGGGGAACCTCATTAGGAAGGATACAGGTCTGTTGGAAAGGGTGCAGAGATATGCAACAAGATTAGTTGGGGTCACAAAAGGACACTTACCAAAAAAAACTTGGAATCTCTAAAACTGCAGTATCTGGAATCTTAAAAGAGACCTGATTGAAGTGTTTAAAGCTTTGCATGAGTTAGGTTAAATATTAATGCCATCATTACTCATTCTCAGGTGACATAAACAAGGGAACATAAATTTAAACAAGAAAAGGGTAGTCACACAATAATACTACAAGTTTGCAAGGGAATATTTCAATGCAATAGTAAAATCAAATAAAATCATCACACAAAGTAGTGTACAATTTTATGTGAATTCAAATTTGATTTCATTTGAATGCCATTGAAGGCCAAGACCGAGTACTCACTATTATGTTCAACTTATAGACAAATTTTGTTATCCATGGTTCTGTTTAAGTTGTTAATATCTTTTTAAATTGGATAGCATCACCTGTTCAAGTTATACTATACAATTTAAAAACTAATAAATTTTCACTTTTTAATCAATCTTATAATAATAAGCCATTTATTATGTGTTAGCATTATAGTTTTTAAATAACTACAAGAAGTAATCAGAATGATGATGCTGTTAACATCACACAGCAAATTTATGTGAGCAAATGAAGACAATTTTATCCTTAAATATAGTTCACAATATTCAATCTATTTCTATACTTGTTTCTGAAGGAAACAAAAGATGGGAAACTAGTTTTGCATCTAGTCACTTGCTGCATTCATGAATGTTGTTATGATGATGATATGATTATTTGTATATTTTCTAAGGACTAGTATCATCCCCCTTCAAGGAATGATAGTGGACCACAAACCACACTTCATACAATGCTGCTTTAATCAATTATATGAGAAATTTCAGTTTTCATCCTTTCTCTTGAAATACTGAAACATAATTGTCATGACAGACAGGATTGAGACAAAGTCAATTAAAAATATAGAATGTTGTTTTATTGAGCTTCTGGTGGTTATTTCTCTCTAAACATAACCCCAGTCTTGTTCAATACATCTTTTCCATTCCTTCACCCATTTTCTAAACACTCCAAAAAAGTTGTTTTCGGAGATGATTTCAGATACCATGAGTGGCATTTAATATCTTGGTATCCAATGTAAAATGGTGACCTTTTAATCACCCTTTAGCTTAAGAAATATAAAAAAGTCACAAGAGACAAGATCCAAACTATGGGAGGATGGGGAACTGGTTTGATGCTTAACTTGTGTAGTGTTTCCTCAAAAACTGAGGTCATGTGCATCCTTGCATTGTCATGATACAGTAGCCAAACCAGATGAAATCAATTTTCAAATCAGACCTTTTCTGGCTCATTTTCTGATTCATTTCTTTACAGCTTCACTATTAATTAATATTGTCCAGACAGCACAACATTTTTCCACGTTTTAAAGATGTGCTGTCTGAATAATTTGTTATACAAGTGTAAATAATGCCTGTCATTTCAAAAAAAATTATAATTATATGCTTATCTGTACTTCACAGACTATGCCTTGGTCTGTGAAGTACACCTCTTGGAGGTGGAGATATGCTTTGTTTCCACTATGAACTTTGTTTTGATTCAGGATTACAGTGGTGGATCCAGAACTCATCTTCAGTGAGTATTTTGCTTAAAAACATTTTTTTTCTTACACTGATAAATTTTTATGAGAACAGAGATTTCCACTCCAACCTGCCTTTGTTCAGGAGTAAGAATTGGAGGAGGCCCAATGTGAACAAATGTGTCATTCCTAAATGTTCTTTTAAAATGGTTTGTGCACTCTTGCAACTAATACCCAAGATCTCTGCAAGTTTACTGACTATAATTCATCTGTACTCAAGGACAGTAACAGATGCTATACTAATAATCATGTCAGTTATTGATATTGATGGATATTCTATGATAGAATCATGTTCTACCGGGTACAGAAAATTCTCCATAGGCTTTCTGAAAAAGTTCTAATACAGTATAATGTCGGTTATCCGGAATAAATTTGAATGGCTGATCTTTCTTTCTTTTTTTTTATTAATAACGGTAGTGCAGTAAGCGTGGGTTATAGTGATTCTAATGACTGAAAGATCGAGTTTACTACCCGTTTATAACAGATTGTACAAACAAAAAACCCAATAAACCAAAAACTCAAAATTGTTTTTATTGTTTTATGGTTGTGACCTCTAGAATTCTATGTGACCTTCAGAAATATGCTTTAGAAAAATATCACAGAGACCTGGATTTTCTCAGAAACTGTGAGTGAATTTCAGATTAGTTTAGCTCCAGATTAGGTAAGAATAATATCGGCCTGAAACTGTGTGATTTATTATTTTTCTCAGTTTTTAAGGTAAAATGTGAATGAAAAGAAAACATGCAGTTTTAACACTGCAACATAAAATAGAAATTAATAGAATTAGAAAAGGTGAAATTTTAGGAAATCTCTCCAAAGGGTTTAATGTGGGGGACTTCAACAATTTACGACATCGAGAAAAATTCCAGTGCTATAACAGAATTTGTGTCGATTATGGATAGTGGAAGAGAATCTAGCAAGAAAACAGACAATGTCAAAACCTGAAAATGCCGCTTTAGAGAGTGCACTTTATTTGTGGTTTCTTCAGAAGCGAAGTTTAGTGAACCAGTGTCTGGCCTAATGTTGTGGGAAAAAGCATTGGATTTTAATTCAAAAATTAAGAGGTAATGAAGATTTTAAGGCAAGCTCGGATTGGCTGAAAAACTTTAAATTGAGACAGTATACGTGAACTAGATATTCAAGGCGAGAACTTTCTAAAGATGAATCGGCAGTGGTGTTCTTTAAAAGTAAGTTTGCTTCAGTAATAGCAAATTATGAGAAAGTAAATGTTTATAATGTTGATGAGACGGGCTTATTATGGAAAGCATTACCGAGAAAAACCCTAGCCATTAAAAGAGTGAGTTACAATTGCTGTGTGTGCAAATGCTACTGGGATGCACAGATTGTCCATGCTCATTAATTGTTAAGTCGAAAACACCAAGAGCATCTAAAAATCTTTCTAATTTTCCTGTTTTGTATAAAAATCATAAAAATGCTTGGATGGATGTATCAGTTTTCCGAGATTGGTTTATAATTTTTTAAAATTAATTAATCTTAATTATTTAATTTAATCTTACCTTACGTTTGATTATGCATAAATTTTGGCTAACCTTAAGAGGTCTGACATCAGTTATTCTGGATAACTGATGCTCTACTGTACTTCAATTGGCGTGTTGTAAGTCACAGAATTTCACACTGACTCGCTCTTTGTTTGTTATTTTTCTTGTGGGTATGTTATCCTTGTTTGAGTTTGATGTTGGTTTTCAGAAATTATTGCAAACATGCAGAAACAAAAAAAAAATTTGTTAGAGATAAATATCTAATAGGTTTTAATGTATATTTTTTTACATTCTGTGTAAAATTACAATCATTTTACATTCTGTGTTAGTAAAATAGTGTCAGTCTTTCTTGATTACTCCTCATGTATGACTTATAACTTGTACACGAGAAACAATCAAGATACCCCTCAGAGTACTTATATTTTAATACACGTATATACTGAAATACAACTACTGCTGAAAATTAAAATGATCAATATACATGCTTGCAGAATGTTAAACATTTTGTTTCATATGGATTAATTACATTATTAATTATATGTTAAAGAAATGAGAAGTAATGGATTGAACTTTTTGACTGAAATGTAAAATGGTGATAAATTCTTCCTCTCATCTCTAACTAAACTCTTTTTACACATACCGTTCGATCTTGGGAAGAGATGTTATCCACACTAACAATGGTATTAGAAAAGCTAAGGTTTTTCCACTACCAGTTTCAGCTACACCAATTATGTCTCTATTTTGCAATCCAATAGGTATAGCTTGTCGCTGAATAGGTGTTGGATCCTGAAAGAAAATACATTAACTTTATGATCATAATAATTTGTTTATTAAATTTAAAGCAAGTTGTGAGATTCTGAAATGAATGATATCAATAAATTTGTGATGATCTGCTGTATCATCAAATACAATATCAATACAATAATTTGTCCTTTATCTAGTTGTATACTTTATCTGCAATTATCATAACAACAGTAATTCTATATGAAAAAAATCTATTGATTTTCATTTCTTTAAACTGTGGTCCTAATACTTCAATTGGAATCTAGTGAGACACCGTTCGAATATGGTATCACCAAATTTTGATTGAATAGCATGTTACACATGCATAACTAAATTGAAATTAAGCAAAAAATAAAATATTGCAAATAAACCAAAATGATTATCAATAGGGAAGGAATCAAAAGCATAGAATTTTAGTAAACCAAACCTTATTTAAAGTAGTTCCAAATAATAGATTTCAGAATTATTTGTTGAATACCATCCTCAGCCTCTTAAGGATTACATCTAAACTAATTTGTGCTTCGGTATTGATACACGCCAGGTGAGAAGCTACTTGGATGCTACTTATTTATTACAATGATGAAAACTAGGTGCCAAGTTGGGTGAAGCTTAGCTTTTTTATCAAATAAATTAACTTGCCACATTTTGAAAGTGTCTCCGACTTTATCATAGGGCCAAAAAAAAAAAAAGGTGAAAAACAGGACATTTTTGCAAAAAGATGCTGATTTGAAGCAAATCAAATTTTTTGGGGAAAGTAGGACGTTATTTGTAAAGTCCATACTATTCTAGAAATTTCATTTCACTGATGACATACACATATTATATTAACATACTGACACTGGAATGTTTACCAGTACAGCTTATCTAGAATTTTTCTGTCTATAGATTTCTATTTGGACTTTTTGTTACACATCAATTAGTTTTATTTCTTCAAGATACTGTTGCCAACTTTGCTGCTCTCTTCAGAAATGTTGCAGCTTTGTTAATAATAATGGCACTGCTGTATAGCCTTTGCTGTTGAGAGAATTTACAAAGCTTCACTAGAGAGAAAAGATCTGAACTCTTTCCCTCCCCCCAGGTAGATGAATATTCTCTCATGTTGCTACAAGAAATTGTTAAAATTACAAGCATGACTTGGGATAATTTTGTTATATCTCAAGCTTCCTTGTGCACTTGTCAGTTTGGAAGATTGCAAAGCAGGTGTGTGTGGTGGGGGGGGTATATAGGGAGAAGATGATCAGAAGTATGGAGGATTGCAGTCCTGAGAGTAATTCTAAATCATTTGAAGATAATAAAGCACTCACACCTATTCTGGTATTATTATGTTTACTTCTGAATTGGAAATATGTACATAATGGGTCAAACATTTCATGGTATTTTCTTACCACTTCTTCAGTGAAGAAGTGGTAAGAAAGACAGTTTGTTTGTTATTTGGTTTTTACGAGCATTAGCAACTAAGGCTATATTGCTCCGGGATATGCGATGGTCATTCCCTGACCTTTCCGCATCCTCCGTATTTGGTGGTGACGGGCTCGAACCCCGGTCTAATCAAGAAGCGTGTGCTACGTACCACTGTTCCTTCCCACCTGGCTACGGAGGCGCCAAGAAAGACAGTAACAAATAAGGGTTACTATACAAAGCTGGCTACAAAGACAGTAACAAATAAGGGTTACTATACAAAGCTGGCTACAAAGACAGTAACAAATAAGGGTTACTGTACAAAGCTGGCTACAAAGACTAAGTAACTAAGGATTATTATGGAATTCTTAAAAGTTTTTTTAGTAGAATTTAATAGTAGATTAAAAACCTAATCAAACCTTTAAGCACAACGTGACTTTACTCTTAATAATGCCATATGTGTGCAATTGCAGGTGTTGATTACCTAACCAAGCCATTCCATGTTGCCTGTTTAGTACTATACTGCAAATTGGTTTCCCTATAAATAACTTTAATATGGAAGCACATTTGCTATAAGAAATTGCAATCTCAAACTGACTTTTCTAGAACACACAAAGCAAATTCAAAAACATAACCCTGCCAACAAATTCCATGAAATGTTTTTGTCATAAGAGAAACAAATCCTTGGTTTTAAAGGGTGAGCAACAAATGTATAAAAATATATGTGTGAGAAATATCTATAAATATGTTTGTATTAAAGTCTTTCTGCACTAAGCATGTGGCCTTTAATTCAAGTTTAGGATTTTATATACAACATACAAATCAAATAACAGAACAAGTAAAAATTATGATTCTTAAAATTTTATGATTTTTTAATTATTTAAAGATCAACTTATATTCCATAAGAATCATAATCATGGTGTGCAAGTGTCAATTCTAACTGTACTTCTAATTACAGGTATATGTACAACTATATACTTTTAGTATATATCTTCAAGCTGCTATTTGATTAAATTAGCTAACAAACTTCACAGAATAGTGTTACTGTTCTTTCTTTCCTAAACAATATTTAATCTTTAAATATATAATATCGGTGTTTAGATACACCATAGACACTCTTAAAAAAACTACAAAGTAGTTGTTGTGGGCATCATTTGCCCTTTCTCATATTGTGCTCTGCCTTCACGACGAGTTGCCATGATACTGCACTACCTCAAATAAGTAACGCTTCACTAATAGAGAAGACTATTGTTACTTATTCTCAGTGAGTACCACCACCCAGACATGTTTCAAGGCTATTGGCCTATCATCAGTGGGTGGGCAGGTACCCTAGTATGCGTTGGCATCTCTCATATTGTGCAATTAACTTCACAACTGGGTCGTCATGTCTGCAATACTAGGGTACCTGCCCACCCACTGATGATAGGCCAATAGCCTTGAAACATGTCTGGGTGGTGGTACTCACTGAGAATAAGTAACAATAGTCTTCTCTATTAGTGAAGCGTTACTTATTTGAGGTAGTGCAGTATCATGGCAACTCGTCATGAAGGCAGAGCACAATATGAGAAAGGGCAAATGATGCCCACAACAACTACTTTGTAGTTTTTTTAAGAGTGTCTATGGTGTATCTAAACACCGATATTATATAGATACTAAACTCTTAAAGTATTATGCCATGTGCATTTAATTATTTTAAATATTAATCTTTAAAGCACATTAGCAAAGGCACATGATGCAAGAAAGCAAGCTTATACAGCATCAGCCAAAAAAAAAAATTTAAGCTATCAACTTCTACAATGACAGATGGAAGTTTGTTCCAGCAATCAACCACCTGCTCGCTAAAAGCAAACTTTCGCACATCTATCCTACAACTGTCTTTCCTCAATTTGAATTTATGCCCTCTCAGGCAATTATTCTAAGCAAGAGAAAAAAATCCCATCAGCATTGAGCATGCTCAAACCATTCAAGGCTTTATACACCTCAATCAGATCACCTCGCAGGTGCCTAGTCTCCAGACACTGTAATTTGCAAAACTTAAGCCTTTCTTTGTAAAAGCAACCCTTTGTTCCATTCACTAATCTTGTTTCCCTTCACTGTACTCGTTCCAACAGCTCTACATCCTTCTTGAAATGAGGCCTCCAGAACTGTATACAGTACTCAAGGGTGTGGCCTGACCATTGCCTTATACAAGGGGATAATCACCTCCTTATCCCTGCTAGAAAAATTCCTGTATATCATTAACAAGACACCATGAGCTACTCTTGCAGACTGTCTGCACTGC
Organism: Mastigoproctus giganteus; assembly: GCF_048544385.1. Lineage (NCBI taxonomy): Eukaryota > Metazoa > Arthropoda > Arachnida > Uropygi > Thelyphonidae > Mastigoproctus > Mastigoproctus giganteus. Next base: position 183,330,328 of record NC_143584.1, on the reverse strand, counting down.
TCAGAAAACTTCATATCTGCCTGCACAATTACCCCTGGGTCCTTTTCATTCCTTACCACTGTCAGTGTAGTACCACACAGTTGATACGTAACTGTGGGGTTACTGCATATGGGAAGCAGTAACCCTACAGTTGATACGTTACTCTGGGGTTACTGCTTCCCATATGCAGTACTTCACATTTGTCAATGTTAAACTTCAGTTGCCACCTCTCAGCCCACCTTCTCAACTTTTCTAGATCCTATTGCAGCAGCGTACTGTCATTAGTGTCATTAACAACCCTGCAGACCTTCATATCGTCTGCAAACTTGGATATTAATGATGATGGTATATCATTAAAAAATACAGAAAACAACAATGGACCCAACACTGAACCCTGGAGGACTCCACTAATAACATTAGTCCATGAAGAACAGTGCCCACCGATTACCACTCTGTCTTCTCCCACTCAACCATCCCTTTATCCATAGCACCAATTTGCCTCCAATGCCACACTGCTCTAATTTGCGCAGCAGTCTTCCATGTGCAACAGTATCAAAAGCCTTTCTAAGATCCAAATATATGATATCAAAATTATTCTTTGCATCCAGTTCCTTTGTGACCACATCATAGTATCCAATCAAATTGGTCACACAAGACTTCCCCTTAACAAACCCATGCTGTGACCGAGCTATAACTGACGTCTTGTCTGGATGATCCTGCAGTGCTTCTTTAACCAGTGCCTCCATTAATTTCCCTGGAATAGAAGTTAAACTAACAGGGTTAATTACCTGTTTCCCCCATTAATCATATATGTCCTGACTGTACCTTATAAGAGTAACTATGTTATAAAACATAGGCTATATGCGTAGAGTCAGTGCACATTTAATTAATAGTATTTCACACAATATTCTTTAAAAAAAAAAAAAATACTAGGTCTTCAAGATTTTTACAGTTAAAATGAATGATCCACAAATTCTCATACCGTGTATCCCAGCTGATCTATAATGTCCAAAATTACTCTTGGAAGACCAGATTCCTTCCAGTATCTGACAGGATTGGGAATTCTGCCACCTTTGATAGCAATGTTAAAATCTTCTCGAAATATTCTCCAATCTCTCTCTGTCATTTCTTCCATAGATTTCTGAGTCCAATGACGATCATCCCACTTTTGCTTATCTTCTTTTTTCTTCAGCTTTCTCAAGCGCATACTATAAAATAGAAAATATGTAAAAAGTTATGCAGAAACAAATATTCAAAACACAACTTAAAGAATGTTAATTTACATTAATTTTTTATTTTTTTATTTTTTACTATTCATCTCAATGTGGTAAAAAAAAAAAAAAAAAAAAAAAATTAGTGAAGTAATGACCCAAAGGTGATTTGAACAATTTTAGTATTAGGCACATGTAAATGTGCAAATAAAACACACTTCTCTCTCTCTCTTTTTTTTTCCAATAATAGTAACCCCAAATAAGAAAGGTTACTGGAATATGTAGTACTCTGGTACCACAATACCAGCTGAGAAAACAGAAGATATTTGTTAACATTGGACTTGAATTTCTGTAAATTGTCATTTTCAGAAAATACATAAAGAACAGAAGTAATGAGAAAGAGGATAGTGGACAGGATAATGAGAAGAGATGAAACTTAGTTTGGAGTGGAACTATGAATGGATGTTGACTAGTTGATGCATGTGCTTAAAGTGCTTTGGAAGAAAGAAGTAGAACTGCTGATTTTAATTTTGGTGCACAATGCCCGTGAAAATATCTGTGAAAAAGGCAAGCAGCAGAAACTGAATACTTGTGTTACAGGGAATAGTATATGTTTGTAAATTAAAATTATTAATTAACTTGAATGGCCTCTTTTGGACGGAGTCCAAAAGTTTAAGAGGTTTTGGGCACCGCAGATGTGGGAACAATATTTCATGGGTGGGCAGATCTGTGATTTGAACAGAATCGGGAGCTCTTTAGAAGAAAAGTCATCCTGAAAGTATAACAGAAATAGTTTTCCATTGCAGAGAAAGCAATACTTGTAAAATACTTAGGTCACTGTTGTTATTCTATTAGAAACTTGATATCACAAGGGCACAAAAGGACATAATGTGGCAGACAAACAAGGGTGTAACAGATGTTATCAAAAGCCAGATGTATAGATAATATAGGTTTTAGCATCAAATACCGTCACAGAACTGAATCTTTTTTAGGAAAAGAAACACTGCAACTACATCCCATCTGTTGTCCAAGTTTGTTTTAAGACAGGAGCAGCTCAGGCTACTGATTTAATAAGAATGTAGTTTGCCATGCTATACTGTAAAGAGGACAATCAACTATGATATGCTGTACTCTGAGTTATGCTTATGCCATGAATGAAGTCAGGGATATCTCCAGTCAAGTCTAGTGATCTCATCTAGAAATCTTAGTTGTTGAAAATGAGCACAGGAGCAGCAGACTTTTTGACAAGAAAAAAATAGGACAAAGAAGGATCAAAGTTAATTAAGCTTTCTTTTCTCCACTGGAAAAATACCTGGACAATGGCATCTATAGAAATGGTGATGGCTCTTTGAGAAGTTGCAGCAGTTGTTTGTGCAGAACAGGATTTGTTGTACTGGAAGGTTGAACTAGTGGTGTACTATCCTCAGCAAAACTGTGTGTGGAAGTTAATGAAAGATCATTAATGTACAGGAGGAAACAAGAGGGTGGAGGGAATTCAAGAAACAACCTATAAACTTATCTTACATCCTAATGAATTTTTGATAATTATTGAGAATATTTTCAATGGCACCTCCATAGCCAGGTGGGTAGGAGCAGCAGTGCATAGCACATGCTTCCTGGTTAGACCAGGGTTCAAGCCCGTGACCACCATATACGGAGGATGCGGAAGGTCAGGGAATGACCACCGCATATCCCCAGCCAGGATAAAGGGTGAGGGTTGGTGTCAGGAAGGGCATCTGGCCGTAAAAAATTTCATGCCAAAACAGTAAAAACACTGACCTCATATATATATAATGGGAAAAAGGCGAGGACAAAAAAAATTTAGAATATTTTCAATGATGCTTTCATATCTTCCTTGTTCCCTAAGAAGTTGTGAACAATATTTTTGAAGCCAATTCCAACTTCTTTTCCAAATGGGGTTATTGCTCTTTCAAAATGCTTATATAAAGTCAACTTCCTTTTCTATAGCTAAATGAAACTGCCTTTTTTGAATTTGCCACCTATTAAACTTGGCAACTGATTATGAAGATACTTAAAGCAATTACCATCACTGTCTAATGCTGTTGTTGGTATTGGGTTTAACAAATTATCTAATGCTTCATTAGCCCTCATCTGATATGAAGTGGAGGTAACAAGACTTCCATTAGGTCCACCGTACTTTTTAACAAGACTACCACTGCTTCCTCATTCAATGCTGAGCTCCTGCTCTGCTATCACATTCACATATGAAATAACACTTTCATAAATACCTGACTGATGACCCAACAACACACACAGATGTTCAAGTCTCCACAAAACAGTCACATATCTTTCATATCTAACTTTATTAAGAAAAAATTAGAGGTTTCACATGTCTACTTCAAGTATATCTGAAACAGAAGCATACATTTTCCCTGATGAAGGATATTATCTGTCAGGATAGCATTATAGAAATGATAAACAGGCTCCATTCACTTGGTTCATAATACCAGAGCTCTTAAGACAATGATTAATCCAGCAATATGATGCAATTGACAAGTGAATATTTCTGAGAAAACTATGAAACATATTTCTTTTCACAGTGGCTCTCAAAGATAGTCATGTCCATGAAGAGAGAGCAGATTTTCAGTTTTAGACTAAAGGGTTAAAGTTGGGCGATCTAGTTAATCAAGGATAAGGACCGTCTCAATCAAATCCAACGGTTGGGATTAGTGACAGTGCAGATAATTGGAAACCTAACAGAAAAAATGCAGTCGAACTCCATCACAATGGATATACATATGCCATTGCATCAATTTATTGGAGAATGTTAGAGGAACATTCTACAAAAGACCTGGCAGCTCATCTTTCAAAAAAAAATCAAGACGTGTTTCCCCGCTGAGACAGTCACTGAACATGCATAGTCTGGTTAATTGGCTCTCAAAATTCCATACCACACAATTAGTGAAAATTGGTAGTGGAAATTGATTTCAACTGTTGCACGAAGATTGTCACCAGTCCACACGGTACCATCAAGGTGCTGTACTTGTAAACAGTATATAGATGTAAATTCTCTTTACTCAGTACAATCCAAGCAGTAATTTTAGGAATTCTAAAGTGTGTGGATATTCATCAAATAATTATTCCAGAAATGCATTGCAGTCTTTGACTCATATTATTTTGAAATTCAAGATAAACACCAAATGATCCAGTTTCCTGTGAACATCAGTATGAATCAATAAAAACTTGTCAATTATGGGCAATACAGTCAGTAAATTAGCATCAGCATTCCTCAACAGCAGCTCTTGCATTACTGGTAAAATCATAATTAAACTCAATCAACCCTAATAACATAATCAAACACCATTTACAAGTTCTAAGAGTGTGCTTACAAAAACTAGACTAGTGAATTAGACCACAATGTACACCAAGCCAGGCAGTACTGCAGATACTAATGGTCAAATTATGAAATGACCATATCACCCCACCTGTAGGGAATTAGCATTACCATCAGCCAAAAAAAAAAAAACCCTTCCCATTTCACCAATGTGGTCACTCCAAATGTTTGTCTACTTCAGCCTTCAGTTTATTTAAGCTATCAACTTCCACAACGACAGATGGAAGTCTGCTGGGGAAGTTCCAGAAATCAAATACCTGCTGGCTAAAGGCAAACTATTCTACAACTGTCTTTCCTCAATTTGAATCTATGTCCCCTAAGGTTCTTAATCTCAGCAACTGGAAGTATCCCATCAGCATTGAGCCTGCTCCAACCATTCAAGGCCTTGTACACCTCAATCAGATCACCTCACAGGTGCCTAGTCTCCAGATGCTGCAACTGACAGAATTTAAGCCTCGCCTGGTAAGAGAACCCTTTTGTTCCTTTCACCAATCTTGTTGCCCTTCTCTGTACCCATTCTAACAACTCTACATCCTTCCTAAAATGAGGCCTCCAGACATATACGAGTACTCAATGTGTGGTCTGACCATTGCCAAAGGTCACCTCCTTGTCTCTGCTAGCAAAATTCCTATATATCATTGACAAAACTCCATGACCTGCTCTGGCAGACTGTCTGTACTGCTCAGAGAAATTCATGTCCAACTGCACAATTACCCCAGGTCTTTTTCATTCTCCACCTCCCTGAGTGTAGTACCACACAGTTGGTACATTTCGCTTGGGTTACTGCTACCCACATGCAGTACTTTACATTTGTCAATATTAAACTTCAGTTGCCACTTCTCAGCCCATCTACCAAACTTTTCTAGATCCTGTTGCAGTAGCATACTCTTTTTACTATCATTAACAACTGTGCCAACCTTTGTATCATCTGTAAAATGGACATTAAGTCTGATCTACCTTCATCGATATCACTAATAAATACACAAAACAACAATGGGCCCAGCACCGAACCCTGGGGTACTCCACTAATAACATTAGTCCACGTAGAGCAGTGTCCATTTATTACTACTCTCTGCCATCTACCACTCAACCATCCCTTTATCCATTGCAGTAACTTGCCCTTAATGCCATATCGCTCCAATTTGTACAGCAATCTTCCATGTTCAACAGTATCAAAAGCTTTCCTGAAATCCAAGTATATGATATCAAAATTATTTTTTGCATCCATTTCCTTTGTGACCACATCGTAGTATCCAATCAAATTGGTCAGGCAAGACTTCCTCTTAACAAACCCATGCTGTGTCTGAACTATTACTGCAGTCTTGTCTAGGTGACACTGCATTACTTCTTTAACCAGTGAAGCCATTATTTTCCCAGGAACAGAAGTTAAACTAACTGGTCGATAATTATATGCATCACCCTTTGAACCCCCTTTGTGAATTGGGGATACATTTGAATATCTTCAGTCAATGGAGACCTCCCCTGAATCTAAGGATGCTCTCATAATTATGGCCAAGGGTTTGCTTACTTCTCTCGCTGCCTCCTTCAATATAACTGGATAGATTCCATCTGCTCCAGGTGCCTTTTTATGTTTAATTTCAACAATTTCTCCTCCACTTTGCTCTCTTACAAAATCATTTAGCTCCCTGTTTAGAGTTAAGTAAACATCTTAATTAACTCTAACTGTCCTCCCCTTCCTTACAGAATTCCTCATGTGTGAATGTAGATGCAAAATACACATTCAGTTTGTCAACTATCTGAGCAGGATCATCAACAGTCAAACTACCAACATCAAGTGGACCAATCTGATTCATCCCCTTCATTCTAGAGTTTACATAAGTAAAGAAGTCTGTTGTTTTTCTCTGCATCCTTTGTCAAGGATTTCTCATAATCAGTCTTCATTTGCCTAACCTCCTTTGTGACTTGATTACAGACTAGCTTATATCTGCCATAGGCTTCTGTGTCACCTGATAATTTGTATGCATCTCACACATTTTTCTTCTCTGCCACAAAGGCGCCTCCGTAGCCAGGTGGGGAGGAGCAGCAGTGCGCAGCACACGCTTCTTGATTAGACCGGGGTTCGAGCCCGTCACCACCAAATAATACGGAGGATGTGGAAAGGTCAGGAAATGACCACCGCATACCCCGGAGCAATATGGCCTTAGTTGCTAATGCTCCTAAAAATCAAATAACAACAACAACAACAACAGCATCTCTGCCACAAGCCTAATTAGTTCATCTGACATCCATTTAGATGTGAACCTTGAACAGTATTTCTTAGTTGGTATGAAAAGCCTAGTAGCCTCCAAGATTAAGTCCCTGAAGGCCTACCATTTAGAATTCACTGTTTTTAACATCATCATTTGATCCCACTGTATAGAGTTCAAAAATTGTCTGAGACCATGTAGTCATCTTTACGAAAACAAAAACCCTTCCCTTTAACTTTTAATAGTAGTTACATCTTTAAATACATCCCACATCAGTAGACTGTGATCACTGTTACCTAGTGGTTCCTTTATCTGGAAATTCTTAATGCATGCGTCATCACTGCTGATATTCAGATCAAGAGTATTACCTCCTCTGGCTGCCCCTCGAATATGCTGCTGTAGAAAACAATCCTCTAATAAATCCATAAAAGTCTTGCTAGCGTGCAAGTGACCAACCCACAAGTTCCAGTCAATATCTGGAAAGTTAAAATCCCCCATTACAAGACATTCTGATTTACTGGCCCATTCTATTTCTCTGCACAACTGTTCATTGTACTCATCAGAGTCATTAGGCCTATAAGACACTCCTCCCTTTCCCAGTGTTTTTGTTACACCAAACAGACTCAACATTCACTGTCCACCCATGTCGACTGGATGCACTTCGTTAAATTTTGTGTCTTAACTAACAGCATAATCCCTCCTCCCTTCATACCCTGTCTATCCTTTCTGTACACATTGTACTCCCCAAATTCCAATTCTGCACTGCTTATATCTGTGTGACACCATGTCTCTGATATCCCAACAATATCTGCCTGTGATGCCTTGATCAGCACTTCAAATTCATCAAATTTATTTACTATACTTCTAGCACTGGTGTACATGCAAGTATACATGCACCTGTTCTTACCCTTAGCTACCCTAACACAGCCCATGCATTTATTTGTTCCATGATCCACAGTAACTTGCTCTCTAGGCTGCTGCTTGTTACAATAGAAGCAGTATAAGAATTGCTTTTGTCTCTGCCTGTGGCTACTGTTAATCTTTTAGTCTGTGAATCCCTCCAAACTAGCAGTTTTCCGACCCACCTAACACTGCCTTGATAGCATCCACAAATATTCTTGCACCATTTCTATTTAAGGGTATCCCATCCCTGTAGAAAGAAGCAGTCTCTCCTGTTAGCAAGCACAGACCACGATGAAAAAAATTCTACCACATGAGCCGTGCACAGTCTCCCAGGGCCGAATTGATTGACAAGGCTCTCATCATATACTCCCTCCTATCGTGTCTGGGCAGAATTGCAAACACTTTCAAATTCAACCCTAGCATTGACCTGTATTTGTTAAGTAAATCTGCAGATCTCTTACTCTTAAGGTCGTTAGTACCAACGTGTACAACAATATCACCTTTTGTGCCCTTCAAAGATGATATCTGTTCTGCAACACCATCAACTTTTGCCCCTTTGGCAGACATACCCTGGTCCTGTTCCAACTCTCCTTTTTGCATAATATATTCCCTGTCTTCCTGACAATAGAGTCACCAACAATAACTAGTTCCTGTGGGACCAACACATTTTGCCTTGGAGATTGCCACTGTGTTGCCTGATGCACAGGAGTGAGCTCTGGCGTTGAGTTAGGCAGCTGAGAGCTTGATGGGCCCTCTTATTAATTTCCTCGAGGAGATCCACCCTACACCTCAAACTCTCATAAATGCCCATTAGAATGCTGAGTTGGTGCGTAATTGAACCCATACTAATATGAACTTTTTTAAAATCACTAAGGAATGAATTCCTGAAGTTTGGCAGATTCCTCTGGGACCCTGTATAATTTGCCAGATCCAAAAAAATAATTGCAGGTTTATGATATTAGTGCTTTCAGCTCTAATGGATCAATAACATGCAGCAGAATTTTACTGGCTAAAGATAACTGAAAACACTAATATTTGGTGTTTTCAGCCCTCTTTGGCCAGTAAATTTCTTTTATTGCAATTTTCAGACATTCCACTTTATGGGTGTGAAATATGTTTTATCTAAATGGTTATTTTGGAGCTGAGTATATGACACAAAATAATAAAATAAATGACAGATTACTTACGCTTCTTGTTCCTTTTCTGCAGCTGTTCTTCTTTTTTCAAGTAGCTCTCCATAAAACTTGCACTGCTCCTTTTTCTGTGACTATTTAAGATAATATTAAATAAGTACTTAGAAAATCATTTTCATTTCAGAAAAAAATCCTGTTAAAAAATAAATCAACTACTGATTTGTTACAGTACAATTAAATAACATGCCAATTCTTGGTGAAAACATCCTAATACGAACATGGAAATGATAATGCCATTCATTATCAGCAACACTTGTGGTGGTGGGGGGGGGATTATACCAATAAACTGAAACTGTGTCATTAAGTGCAAATCTGAAAATTAACTTAAAAACAAGCAAACTGAAACAGAAACTTCTACTTACTTTCTAACAACTATAAAATTATTCAGTTTTGCAAAACTTTTCATATATGTATGCTTTATATAACTTTAAACAATCTGAAAAGCAAAATTTGCAAATTCTTAACGTGGTGGATAATATCATCATGCCTGTGGATAAGAGTATGATACAGAGAGAGAGTTGTTGTTGTTGTTATTAGGAGCATTAGCAACTAAGGCCATATTGCTCTGGGGATATGCGATGGTCATTCCCTGACCTTTCCGCATCCTCCATATTTGGTGGCCACGGGCTCGAACCCTGGTCTAATCAAGAAGTGTGTGCTACACACTGCTGCTCCTGCCCACCTGGCTATGGAGGCACCAAAGAGTATGATACAGAATGATTTCAATAAGAATGGGTTAAGTACCCTTAATCCTTTCAACAATGAATTTGCCAAAAGTGTGCTTGATCAGAGCAGTGAGCTTTCCACTAGAAGTTGGCTCTGAACTGAGTTTGTTCGTGGAATATCGAAGTATTTTAAAAATGAAAATGTATATAAATGATTTAAATATTAATTTGTTCTTATGTTGACTTGATCACACATTATAGTAAAATTACTGTCAAAAATCAAATCACAATTTTAAAAAAAATCATAAAAAACATTTTTATGCAAAAATAACATCCTCTACATCTATTTATCTCTATTCAACTTCATAAAAACTTCTAGATTTGAATTACAGTGAATTTCTTAAATTTCAGATCAAAATTAATCCATGTGTTAATGGACAAGTTATTTGAAATGTAGATGAAATTTCCTTGAAAAACATATACAGTGAAGCTTGGATAATTCAAAATATGGGTTATTTCGAATTGTTATTCTGCATGTTGTTCCTCCTATTTTATAAAAAAGATATATTTAATTCAAAATTTGAATAATTCTAAACAATTCTGATGCCCCCTTCAACATAAAATTATCCAAGCTCTACTACACACACACACACACACACACACACACACACACACACACACACACACACACACACACACACACTATATATATATATGTCCTGCTGAAAGGGTTAGTGGATCACAGCATAGATTTGTGAGGGAAAAGTCAAGCCTGAACAATCTGGTTAATTACCATGACTAAGTCATAAAATATTGATTGCAAGGAAAAAAATTCGCAAAAAAAAAAAAAAAAAAATTATCTTGATTTTGTAAAGCATTTGATGCAGTCTTGCACGAAAAGCTATTATATAGAAACTGAAGCAAACTGGGATTACTGATAAGGTCCTTTCCTAAATCGAGGGCTAGCTCATTTTTTGTCAGCCCTCGTTAGTGGCCACCTTGAATACTTGTAATAAACAGGTATTCAGGGTGGGCCACTTCAGACAAGTGGAGTTCCTCACGGATCAGTGCTGGGCACCTCCTGTATCTATTCTTCCTTACTGTGAAGAAGAAGCTGTCAAAGTCTGTTGTTGTTTGTTGCTTCAAAATGACTTGGATCAGTTGAAAATATGATCTGAAATATGGCAACGACAATTTAATGCTTTCGAATACAAGTTTTGCATCTCAGGAACAATTCAGGAGTTACTTATAAGCTAGGAGGAGAGAAGTTAAAAGAGGTTCAAGATGAAAGAGAATTAGGGGTTATGATATACTCAGATATGAAATTCAATATATAGTGTAAGCATGCTGCTAGGAAGTGTCTTGTCTGACTTACAGAACCTTTGCCAATAGAGAGAAGGATGTTATTAGCTCTCTGCATATGACAATGGTGATACTTCATTTGAAATACTGTATTTAGGTCTGGAGACCGCACCTAATAAAAAAGACAGAGTTTCTAGAGAGGATTCAAAGAAAGGCAACAATACTGGTGAGGAGTGTTAACTGATGTCTCTATATGAAGAGCAGCTTTACAAAGTGTGGACTGCAAAGATTGACAACTTGAGAATGGAAAATCTGACTGATGTGTACAATATAAAACCACAAAGGGAATTACTTAATGAGAGAGTTTCTCTCCTGCCAGTATACTCTCACTGGCAGGAGAGAAAATAATTAGGTGTATCAATAAAAAATTTTGGAAATTAACAGAAAGTTGGAACTCATGAAGTTTATCTTCAGGAAGTGTGCTGTACCTCCCTGGGATAAATTATCTACCAAGGCTGTTTGATAAAGTTAAAAGGGGAATTGGATGGTCACTTTTTGGCAATGGGAAAAGTAAGTATAATTGGAAGGTTTTTTTTTGGCAGATAGAGAGTGCTTCCTTGCATCAGTCATCCATTCTAATACTAAGACTAAATGGTGTGGAACCTTCTCTCACAGCCTTTCCTTTTCTATTTATTAACCTTGTTAATAAATACAATAAGTCAATCTTATGATGAACCTTTTCCATAGTGTCACATGGCTTATTGATCCTATTGTAATCAGGCTCAGAAGATATGGTCATCTGCATAGCTTAGCAAATGGAGACTTGAGGGGGCGGGGGATTTAAATGAAGTGTATAAGGTCCTAAGGAGATTAGTAAGATGAATGAAAGAGGAATATTCTCACTCTTAACAGGGGCACAGAGATTTTTTTTTTTTTTTGAGCTTCAGAATAAGTTTGCTTCCTTGCATCATTAATGCCATTTTTTAAATGTAAAATAATTAAGTAAAATACACAAAACTGACTTTCTCTTCTGGAGGACACATAGTATATACAAGTTCATGGGGGCTTATACACTCTCAAAATGAAACACACATAAGCGCTGTTGTCTCGAAACTTGCGCAGACAAGTAGCATATTGGAATGTTAAGTATAAAACCTGCTAATCAACACACACAGGAACAACAATTAAACTGGGCTATGATGACAAAATGGAAATCTTGACTGATGTTGAAAAGGGAGAGGGAGGGACCTCAGTCAGAACATAAAATACTCATACCAAAAAAAAAGATATGCCACCTTTATTGAAAAAATACCATAAAAACAAATTCATACAATGAATTATTATACAGTGACTGTTTCCATCCGAGTGAGTCTTTCCTTCAAAATTCCAAACGAGACTAGGATTTTATTGGTTATACAACTGATTCCATCCCTAAGCATAACGTAAGGTTTGAGATGGATTATTTTTTGATGATTCAGCTTGATAGACTAATTTGACCAATCATAACATGAAGTGGGAAAAAGCCAGCATTAACTCAATGATTCTAATGAAGAATGCCAAACAGAATTTTTCTTTGGTGGAATGCAAGAACATAACTGAAATATGCTTATCTTTTTGTTGCAATTTCACCATCCACGTTAAATAATCCATGGATTATTTAACATCTTGATATGAAGTGCATATTAAAAACCAACAACATCTCTCCATCTTCGCTAAAAGTAAAGAAATAACCGACTTAATCTCCTAATTTAGTGGATTTTCTGACCATCCAAACTAATTGTGGCTATCCAATGCAAATATAACTTTTGTCTTCCCTCATTTTACAAAGAGTAAGCTGCCCATAATATATTGTATGTATGAACAACAGACTTTCTTATATTGCAAAGATTGACCAACCATAACACTATATTGAGCTCCAAGCATGATGACAGTGAAAATCATAACTACCCATTATGCATACAGCGTGACCAATACACAATACTACTTGCTCACTACGTATGAAATACACAAAGATAATAAATTCACTGCTAACAAATGAAATAGAAGCACACAATTGTATTTATCCTTACAGTAGCTGTGGTCAGTATTAGTTCAAAGAGATAAACATACTATTAAATTTAAAAAATTAACAACAAGTAAAAACAACATAGGGACAGGTATATATGCTGTTCCATTATAGTTCTGTAAGAGGCCATGTACATGCTTTAGTCATTTACAGTATTACACATAATAAATTTATATCTCTTCATGTATATTTAAATGTCCTGCTTTTAAATATATTTATGAAGTATCTCTCTTCAAACATCGTGCCTTTTACAATTTTGTTCCATCTATAACATTAAAACAAAACATAATATGGCTTGCTGAAAGCCATATTATATTTTCTCTTATAGTTATGTTGTGCTAGCTCTGACTTAGATGATACATAAAAAAACGATGAACAACTAGACCTGTTCTTTTTTATGTTCACCAACTGTAAGGACAGTTGAAAATATGGTAGTTCTAGACAGACAGGAATAACATTTTAGAAGTTATGGTAGTTTTATGCATATGCTACATCATATGAGACCACTTCAAGTTAGGAATGACTGCATTATTGCTCTGCAGATGTATTAATTTTGTCATTAGTTATTGTTAATGTTGCTTTAAAGGATTTTTATTGCTGATATCAGTCAAAATACGGGGCTTACCTCTAGGCTTAAAGCAAGGCAAAGAGCAGGAATGGCACTGTTGATATCCAAAATCCATCTGTTCCTGATAATAAAAAGCCAATATATTCTATTTCTACACATTCACTTTAAGAAGTTCCTTTATATCTAATTCCTTCTTCATTAAAAGACAACTCTGTTCATAACAATTTTTTTTTTCTTGAATTTAAATTTAATCTTTAAAGTATAATTCCAATTACTGCAATGAGCAATGTACAGTACTAAAGCTGTTAAAGAGATACATGCAAAAAATTATTTTTATCTTGCACATATCTCTTTGATAAATGCCATAAAACCAAACATGGGAGGAGAAACAGAAAGAGAGAATTAACAATCAGGGAAAAGCTGGGTATACTAGATTACATTAGGTAAAATATTTCAGAGAAAAAGCACTAGTAACATTAATATGTTTGCTGCTGGTGTACAGTACAAGAACATCATAGGTACCCTACAAAAGATGCCAGCACATTTGTGGAACAGGCATCATCATTGCATGGGTGATCATAATGCCACATTGTGCACATGCAGAGCCACTTTATAATGTTAGTGGATTAATATCAAGAAAATGTGGCTACTATTTAACAGTGTCAGTAAGTTAGTAACAAAGTCAGACCGGAAAGAAAAGGTTTCTCAGAGAAAATAAAGATACTTTTCTTTTGATCTGTGAGTCATCCAGCATGAGTCTAAACAGAAGTTAGAAACTTTTTAAGCAGCCATTTAGCAGCATCAGTAGATTACTAGAAAGAAAGTTGTGGCTGCCATTTGACAAGTGTCAGCAGCTTAGTAGCAAGGTCAGACTGGAAAGAAAAAGATCCCAGAGCCAATAAAGCTATTTTTTGGATCAGAAACTATACCGATAGCCTTCGTGAGGCATCAGAGGATGCTGAAGCATAATCAAGATTTTTCTTAGTATCTTCCTAGTCCAGTTTGATCCTAATAAGTAGCAAGAAACTTGAGGCTGCCACTTGATAGTGTTGGCAGATTAGTACCAATAAACTTGAGGCTGCCAGTGCTTTCTCATGCTAAATTCAAAAGAAGCTGTTAATACTGCTGCTGTCACATAAAAAGCCTTTCAGTTCTTAACTACAAATTTTATTTTTCCATGTATCTTTTTTTTTTTCTTCACAATTGCAGCATCCATTTTTCTTTCAACACAATAAATTTTATCAAAAAATATTCTAACCACAAATAAATCACTTTTCTATACCTTTAAACTAGTAGCTGGAACAACTACACCCAACCATGGCATAACTGATACTGACACATGGAACAACTATTCTGTAAAAAGCACCGATTGTGTCTAGAACATGGCAGGATTAAATGAAGCCAACATATAGCAGCAGTAGCACTGAAAGTGTTTATTATGTGTAGAGTGCTTAATATAAATATAATACACTTTAATAAAGATACATTTTCACAAATGGACCTACTCAAATTTGAAATTTATATAGTTTAACATTTTATAATTGCTAATTTCATTACATGTATAGTAAAAAATAAACTTGTATATAACTTAAACCATACAATAATAAACTAGCACTGAGCATACTGGATGCAACCTTCAGCTCTAGGATTTTTTAAGATATAAGTAGCATACACTGTACTTCCCAAAAACCAGCACATATCTGAACCTAATGAAAATATGAATGAAATTAACAGGATTAGTAAATATATATACAAACAGCCTCCAAGTAGCTTCACTTCATGTTTGACAAGCACATATCCTCTTGCACATGGAGATGATGTAATAACTCAAAATCACATCTGCATCTATGAACTAAATCTATCCGATCTGATATATAATCATTAAGGAAATAATAGAACAAATTTTCAGTACATACCTTTAAATCAATACCAGCAACATGACCTCGTCCAAAGAACTGAACTGTATGCCTCTCCTTATAAATTGGATTATAATCAACAGCTGTATCTTCTGAAGCATCCCAGTCAAACACAAATTTTCGATCATTTAGACGTCTCACTCTCCGTTTTTTCTTAACAATACCAAGATACCTTTCCTGAAAGTAGTATTACTGAAGATAAATTTACTACTTATATGAAACAATGCATTGCACATATATTTAATTTTAAAAACATAAGCTTTGTTGCATATTTTCAACCTATATTTACATATTTAAAAACCAAAAACGACATGTTTAATACATTTAATTAATAATAGTTTTAAGTTATACAGGTTGTGTCAGAAATAACTGACACTTTCATTAGTGTTTTTCTCCTGTGCATAAATAGGAGATTCTGTTTTTAGTGAGGTTGTGCAACAGGCTAGGGAGATAAGCTTGTTATGATGCTTTGGAGCATTCAACGTCATATATTCCATGCATCTGATGGTTTTTTGAAAGAAGTCTACTGTTGCAATGCAGCATAATTTTTGGTGAAATTTTTGCATTTGTAATGTGTCCTTCATCAACACAACTAAGTTATGGGTAACCAATTTTTAAACCAGTTTTTTTGTCTGTAACACCATCAGTGTTGTAACAGACAAAACCATCAGCAGCTTCACATACTGTAACTATGCCAATGATTGCTCAACAGACAATTGAGTTCTCTTGTCTGTCGAACAGAATCCAAAAAGATCCATTCAGTACAGAAGTTTGCAAAAGTTTTCATGCGAAAGATTCACCCTTAAAAAATGGCTGTTATTCAAGAACTTAGACAAATGACAAAATAAATCAATTAATGTTTTATGGAGTGAAGTGGACAATACCTAATCTTCAAATAAACTGTCTATAAATGATGAAGCACATTTCATTTGAATAGTGAGGTCAAACAGATTTATCACTACTGGGTTACTAATAATCCTGGTCAAGTTCATGAATTACCCCATCATCGCCCAAAGGTGATGTATGGAGTGCTTCTTCAAGTTTTAAGATTATTATCAGTCCTTTCTTTTTTTTTAATTTTTAAATGGCCATGCGCTTTCAATGCAGAACACTATTAGTAGTAGTAGTAGCAGTAGGGAAAAATTATGCAAGAAAGAAAGCTTATATAGCATCAGCCAAAAAAAAAAAAAAACACACCCACATACTTCACCCATCCTTACTTACTCTCTAAGAATTTGTCTAGTTCTTCCTTGAATTTTATTCAAACCATCCACTTCCAAAAAAACAGATGGAAACCTATTCCAACAACCAACCACTCACCGGCTAAAGACAAACTTCTGCACATCTATTCTGCAACCATCCTTCCTCAACTTAAATTTGTGCCCCCTCGCACATAACCTTAGCAAGTGGAAGAATGCCATTCACATTCAGCTTACTCAATCCATTCAAGGCCTTAAAATAAATAAATCTGGTCACCCCCACAGGTGACTAGTCTCGACACTGCAATTTGCAGAACTGAAGCCTTTCTAGATAAGAGCACCCTTTTGTTCCCTTCACCAATCTTAAATGCACTTCTCTGAACCTGTTCCAGCAGTTCTACATCATTCCTGAAGTGGAGGCCTCCAGACCTGTATACAATACAGTAAGTCCTTGACTTACACGGATTCATAGATATGCGGTTGTGCTACTTCTACTTACAACTAGCCACGGCATCCATTAAGTGCCACTTTAAATATAATAGATTGTGTTAGTGTTTGCTAATGTGAACTGATAGTGGCATCGGTGCTTTGTTTTCACCTTAACCACTTAAGTGTAAGTTGTATCTTGTAAGCTTATACTTGTTATAAACAAAATAAATATAAACCCTAAATATGTCTGCAAAAAGAAAAAATGGTGGGAATAGTAATCATAGTGATAAGAAGAGGTGTATTATAACTATGGAGACTAAAGTCAAAATCATTAAACAACATGAAAACAGCAAGAAATTTGTGAACATCGCACGTGTTTACGAAATGAATGAATCGACTGATTAGAACCATTATAAAAGATAAAGTTTGTATTATGCAGCACGTAAAAAGTTCTGTGCCAATGCAATCTGCGATCATATCCAAAAAAGAGGCTTATTAATAGAAGAAATGGAAATATTGTTGTTAATTTGGATAGGAGACATGAAACAACAACGAATGCTGATAAGTCTTATTCTCATACAAGAAAAAGCCTCGAGTCTTTTTGAAGAACTAAAGTGTAAACATGGTGAGAATGTTGCTAGTGAAACATTTATTGCAAGCCAAGGGTGATTTCAAAGATTTAAGGGCCATGCTAAACTACACACCATCAAAGTTACAGGTGAGGCTGCTAGTGCAAACATAGCAGCAGCAACGGAGTTCCCCAAGAATTTGGCAAAAATCATCAAAAACAAGGATTACCTACCACAACAGGTCTTCAATGTAGATGAGACTGGTTTATATTGGAAAAAAATGCCAGATCATTCTAACATATTACAAGAAGAAAAAACTATGCCAGGATTTAAGGTATCAAAGGACAGATTAATCCTTCTTCTTGGTAGAAATGCTGCTGGAGGTTGCAAAATAAAACCACTGTTAGTTTACCATAGCGAAAATCCAAGAGCCTTCAAAAATATTTCGAAGGCATCGCTACCTGTTGTGTGGAAGTCCAATCGAAAAGCATGGGTGACACAAGAAATTTTGCAGGATTGGTTTCTCCTTCATTTTGTGCAAGAAGTTAAAAAATATTGCCAAGAAGACAACTTACCATTTAAAATATTACTGCTGGTTGATAATGCACCTGGTCACACAACTATGTGTGACTATCATGAAAACATAAAGGTTATATTTTTGCCTGCAAATACAACTTCCCTCATGCAACCTATGGATCAGGGTCTAATACAGACATTCAAAAAGTATTATCTATGAACAACATTTAGACAGGCAATAAGGGCCACTGAAGGACAGAATGCCATATCATTGAAGCAGTTCTGGAAAGAATTCGACATTTACAAAACTTGTTAAAAACATCGATACTGCCTGGAGTGAAATTACAGTATCAACCATGAATGCCATCTGGAAGAAATATTCACCCCCCAGTTTGTTCAAGATGCTTTGAGAAGTGAAGAAAATAAAAATGTAATTACAGAGCTTGTGGAAGTGACCAGAACATTTAGAGGAAAATGACTTTATTGAATTGTTGCAAAGTCATAAATGAATTAAGCAATGACGATTTAATGGAGCTTGATGACCATAAAAAGGAAGAGGAAGTACAAGAAGAAGTGCAATAAGTTGAACCATCAAAACGATTTGATACTAAGGAAATGGCAAAATGCTTTAAAATGATTGACGAAGGACTAGCTGGCTTAAAACCTCAGGATCCAGACACCGAATGGTTTGAAAAAGTGATTGGAGTGGTGCATGATGCAATTGCATGCTACAAACTGATTTACAACAAGAAAAAAAGAGCAATAGTGCAGACATTATTGGACAAGTACTTCAAGACACTATCAAAATCTCCAAAGTCTGAGAACATATTAAATTATTAACATAGAATGGATATTTTCAGCTAAATTAGATACATTTTTATATTTATGTATGAGTATGTACTCGATAGGATATTGAATAAAGTTTTAGTTCCACAAAGTGTTCATAAATAGAAGTTGATTTGCTTGAATTTTTCTTTCAAGCGAATATACAATTAAAAATAGATTGTATTTAAGCACTATTCGACTTAAGTGGTTTTTCAACATGCATGGAAATTGCTGGAACGAATTAATCACGTAAGTCGAGGACTTACTGTACTCTAGATGAGGTCTAACTATGGCCAGACGCCTCCGTAGCCAGGCGGACAGGAGCAGCAGTGTGTAGCACATGCTTCTTGATTAGACCGGGGTTCGAGCCCGTGACCACCAAATACAGAGGATGCGGAAAAGTCAGGGAATGACCACCGCATATCCCCAGAGCAATATGGCCTTAGTTGCTAAGGCTCCTTAAAAAAAAAAAAACCAAATAACAATAAAAAAAATAACCATGGCCTTGTAAAAAGGGATAATCACTTCCTTATCCCTACTAGCAAACTTTCTGTATATCATTGAAAACCCCATGAGCTGTCCTGGCAACACATCTGCACTGTTCAGAGAATTTCATATCTAACTGCACAATTACCCCGGGTTTTTTTTCATTTTCTACAACCCTGAGTGTAGTTCCACACAGTTTATAAGTTATTCTGAAATTGCTGCTACCTATATGCAGTACTTTGCAATTGTCAATATTAAACGTCAACTGCCATTTCTAAGCTCATCGACCTAATTTTTCTAAATCTTGTTGCAATAGCATACGGTCATTACTGTCGTTAACCACTCTGCCAACCTTTGTATCATCTACAAACTTTGACATTAAGCCTGATATACTTTCATTAATAAATAATGAAAACAACAATGGGCACAGCACCGAACTCTGGGGAACTGCACTGATAACATTAGCCCACAAAGAGCAGTGCCCATTAATAACCACTCTGTCTTCTTCCAAAATGCTCCAGTTTGTACAGCAGTATTTTATTATAGAACATTTGGTGAAATACATGCCATTCTTTGTTCATAATAACAAATTGCAATGAATGGCATCGATTTAATTGTATCTCATTGTGATTTCCTTCACGACGAGTTACCATGTATTGCACTACCTCGAATAAGTAATGCTTCTCCAATGGAGAAGACTATTGTTACTTATTCTCAGTGGATACCACCACTAAGACAGCACCATTTCAAGGCTTGTTGGCCCATCATCGGGAGGCAACACCGGGGTACCTATCCACCCACTGACGATAGGCCAACAGGCTTTGAAATGGTGCCGCCTGAGTGGTGGTATCTGCTGAGAATAAGTTACAATAGTCTTCTCCATTGGAGAAGCATTACTTATTCGAGTTAGTGCAATACATGGTAACTCATTGTGAAGGGAGTCACAATATGGGATACAATTAAATCGATGCCATTCTTTGCAATCTGCTATTATGCACAAAGAATGGTGTGTATTTCACCGAATGTTCTATTGAAAATTCCAATTCATATATGTATTATGCCCATTGCATTTATTTTCTTAGCAGTCTTTTATGTGCAACAGTATCAAAGCCTTCCTGAAATCCACGTATACAATATCCAAATTATTTTTTGCATCAGCCTGTTCTTTGGTCATTGCATCACGGTAACCTATCAGACTGGTTAGACAAGACCACCCCTTAACAAATCCATGCTGTGGATTTGTTAAGGGACATTCCTTAATTGCAGGAATGCACAATTGTTCCTGTCCAGATGGTCCTGCATTAGTTCTTTAAACAGTGACTTCATTATTTTCCCTGAAACAGATGTTAAGCTGACAGGTCATTAATTACTCATGTCACCTTTTGATCCCCCTTTATGAATTGGGTACACATTTGCACATCTCCAGTCCATAGGGACTTCCCCTGAATCCACGGATGCTCTCATAATTACAGCTAAGGTTTTGCTTACCTCCTTTGCTGACTCCCTTAATATGATTGGAGAGATCCCATCCACCCTAGATACCTTTTTTTATGTCCAGCTTCAACAATTTCTCTTCCACTTCCCTTTCAGTTATCACAAAGTCATTAAGCTCCCCATTGGAGTTTGATAAACTGCTGATATTCCCTCATGTAAAAAATTCCTCATGTGTGAATATGGATACAAAATATCTATTCTATTTGTCAGCAACCTGAGCAGGGACATCAACAGTTAACCCACTAACATTAAGTGGCCCAATGTGATTTAACCCCCCCTTCAACTGTTAATATAAGAAGTCTTTACTGCTTTTCTTGGGATTCTTTGCCAGAGACTTCTCATAATCTGCCTTAGCTAGCCTAACCTCCTCTGTAACTTGATTACAGACTAATTTATTTCTACCATAGGCTTCTGTATCACCTGATAATTTATATGTATCCCATGCACTTTCCTTCTCGGCCATGTGTCTCAATAGTTTGTGACATCCATTAAGGTCTAAGCCTCTTTCATTACTTCCCTGAATGCTTCCAATTTAGAATTTGCTGTTGGTAACATTATTAGTTAGTCCCACTGCACAGAATTTAAAAACTGTCTGAGACCACTGTAGTCACCCTTACAAAAGCAAAAGCCTTTCCCTTTACCCTTGACAGTAGTTATGTCTTTAATTAAATTCTTCATTAGTGCACTGTGATTGCTGCCATCCAGTGAGTCTTTTACCCGCAGATTCTTAATGCATGTAGAATCAATGCTGATAACCAGATCAAGCGTACTGATTCCTCTTGTTGCTTCTCTAACATGTCTTGCAATGTCTAACATGAAATCTACACAAGTCTTGCTAGTGTGTGTGTGACCAACCCAAAAATTAGTCAACATCTGGAAAGTTAAAATCTCCCATTATAAGACATTCTGATTTACTGGCGCACACTATTTCTCTGTATAGCTGTTTAGTAAACTCATCACACTCAGGCATATAACACATCCTACCCTCAATTTTGTTTTCCCAGCACTTATATCACAGACTGACTGACTCAACATTGCACTATTCACCCATGTTGACTGGGTGCACTGCCTTTGATTTAATATTCTTCTTAACTAAGAGCATAACCCCTCCATCCCTCTTGTCCTGTCTGTCCTTCCTGTATACATTATAATCCCCATATTCAAATTCAGCATCATTTATGTTTGAGTGACATCATGTCTCTACTATCCCTACAATGTCTGCATTTGATGACTTAATCAGTACTTTAAATACATCAAATTTATTTACAATGCTCCTAGCATTAGTGTACATGCACATGTTCTTACTCTTAGTTACCCTTACACAGCCCATGTTTTCACTAGTTCCATGATTATCCATGGCAGGACCTAAAATCTCTGACACCTTGCTTTCTAGGCTGCTGCCTTTTCCAATAGAAGCAGTGCAAGACAAACCTACACCTCTGCCTGCAGCTCTAGTTAATCTATGTATCCCACCAAGTTAAAAGTTTTCCAACCCACCTATCACTGCCTCGATAGCATCAGCAAATATTCTTATACCCCTTCTATTTAAGTGTATCCCATCTCTATAAAAACAGTCTCTCCTGTTAACAAGCACAGACCACGCTGAGAAAAATTCTACCCCATGAGCAGTGCAGCAATGCACATTTTCTCCAGGGTTGAATTGATTGACATCCTATCATGTCTGATCAGAATTGCAGACATCTTCAAATTCAATCTAAACTCAAGACTTTATCCCAGTTGTGACATGATTTGGGAGTTCTGATCAAGCTTGAAAAAATAAACAACACAGATAAATAAGTTTTATGTTTATACTCCAAGACAAACACATAAGGTCAAAGGAGTTCACATGACAGAGAAAATAGAGGAACAGGCACCATGTTTGACCATTTGGCTACAGCAGTCTTGATATGGTATGAGATATATCATCAATATACAGAGCAGCAGCTCATAAAAAAACAGCAATTATGAACTTTTATGCAAAATTTTTCCAGGCTTGCTCATTTCTCACTTTGGAGATGTTCCATGACCACCCTATTCCCCTGACTGTATGACACTCAGCTTTTTATGTGGGAATAATTCAAGAATTATGTGTACACAACTAAACCATTATTAAATAAAAGAACTACAAGGTCCGGTATACTTTGAAGTAGATAACTTTGAATATAAGTAAGCACTTGCCTTTATTTTTATTTATTATTTATTTTTTTTTCAAGGTACTGCTTACGCACAATATACACACTAAAATTACATACATGAATTTCAGCATTCAAGAAATTAATTATAACTCACATCTTAAAACAAGAATTAAATCCCCAAATGCGCTCGCCTTCAAATTAGTAATTCTTTTGGTCAAAGTAATTATATAGCATTTGAAAATAAAGTACATAGACAGATTACCCATGGATCTTAGTTTAAGTGATCTCTTTTAAAGAGTTATATTTATCCAAAATTAAATAAACATATTTACAACCTTTCACCTTGCAAATCATCTACTACAGTATATATCTCAATGATATATTGTGCATACCAACATGCAAACTATAATGAATATTATGGAGGTATTCAATAATGTGCACTCTAGGCTGAAATTCATCTTGGAGGAAGAATTAAATTGTTCTTTTAATTTCTCAACCTTACATTAACTATAATAGAGTGTAATCAAATTTAAAATATAAACTAACATGCAAACACGGGCATTTTTCTTCACTATGATCAGTTACCATCTTTAGTCTCCTATCCTTCAACTATTCACCAATCCAGCTCAGGATCTTGCACATAATCCCAATATACTCCAGCTTGTACAGCAACTTCCCACATAGGACAATACCAAATGCTTTACTGAAATCTAAACATATCATGTAAAAAGTATTTCTTGTTTCCATCCCCTAAGTGACCATATTATAGTAGTTTATTAGGTTGGTTAATCAAAACTTTCCCTTTTCAAAACCATGTTGTGATCCATTTAAGATATTATTCCAGAGGTTCCCAAACTTTCTCGGTTCACAGGGCCCTTAATGTCCCAGTAATTTTTTCATGGCACCCCTAGGCCAAAAGAAATACCTAACACAGTGGTTTTCGACCTTTTAATATGTACCTATATAATAATTTTATTTTTTATATAGAGGTACTAAATAAAGATCAATTATAGATCACCACAAAATTAAAAAGATACGGTACAATGGATACCGTACACCTTTTTATAATGAAATAAATGTATAAATTTCAAAAGAATAATACTAATAATAACTTTAAGTAACTTAAACCGAAATTACATGGCACCCCAGTTGAAAACCACTGTATTATACAGTAGAGTGTCAGTTATCCGGAATAACTGGTGTCATACCACTTCCGGATTGATAAATTTTCCGGATAATTGAACGTAAGGTAAGCTTAAATAAAAATTCAATCTTACCTTACCATTAAATTAAATGGTTAAGATTAATTAAATTAAAAAAATTATAAACCAATCTCAGTAAACAGAAACATCCATCCAGGCATTTTTATACAAACAGGAAAATCAGAAAGATTTTTAAATGCTCTCGATTTTTTTGACTTACAGATAACGAGCACAGACAATCTGTGCGTCCCAGCAGCATTTGCACACATAGCAATTGTAACTTGCTCTTTTCTCATCTTAAAACATGGTGCAAGCACTTTTCTTTTAGTGGCTACGGTTTTTCTCAGTAATGCTTTCCATAATAACCCTGTCTCGTCAACATTATAAATGTTTTCTTTCTAGTAATTTGCTATAACTGAAGCAAACTTGCAAGGATGCCACTGCTCATTCATCTGCAGAAAGTTTCTCGCGTTGAATATCTGTAAAGTGTCTATAGTATACAGTTCACGTATACAGTGTCTCGTTTAGAGTTTTTCAGCCAACCTGTGCTTGTCTTAAAATCTTCATTACCTCGTAATTTTCGATTAAAATCCAATGCTTTTTCACACAACATTGGGTCAGACACTGGTTCACCTAACTTTGCTTCTGAAGAAATCACAAATAAAGTGCACGCTCTAAAGCTGCATTTTCAGGTTTCGACATCATCTTTTTCCTTCTAGATCCTCTTTCACTATCCATGATTGACACAAATTCTGTTATAGCATTGGAATTTTTCTTGATTTCATAAATTGTTGAAGTCCCCACATTAAACTCTTTAGAGAGATATCCTAAATTTTCACCTTTTCTATTAATAATTTCCATTTTTTGTTGTAAGGTTAAAACTATGCATTTTCATTTTGTTCATATTTTACTGTAAAAAATTTAGAAAAATAATAAATCACACAGTTTTGGGCCGATATTATTCTTACCAAATCTGGAGCTAAAGTAATATGAAATTCACTCATGGTTTCTGAGAAAACCCAGTAGTCTCTGTGATATATGATATATTTCTAAAGCACATTTCTGAAGGTCACATAGAATTCTAGAGGTCACAACCATAAAACAATATGCAGTTTTTGGTTTATTGGGGTTTTTGTTTGTACAATCTGTTATAAATGGGTAGTAAACTCAATCTTTCACTTATTAGAATCAAAATTCAATTTACAAATGTGATCACAATAACTGGTGCTTACTGTACTGCCATTAATAAAAAGAAAAAAAAAAAAAAAAAGATCAGCCTTTTCGAATTATTCCGGATAACTGACGTTCTACTGTACTTCTCAAGATGATCCTGCAATCATTGAAATTGGTTATACTAAGATCAAACTGACTGGTCTACAGTTATCCATCCCATCCGTAGCTCTCCCTTTGCAGACTGACTTTGACACTTCTCCAATCCAAGGGTCAAGTGATAACCTAATGACTCATCCTAATCGTTTGATGAACTCCCTTCCCAGCCTCCTTCATATGATCAGGTACCATCTTTACTATGCCCATCACTAACTATGCCCTTATCTACTTTCAAGCTCAGTAGCTTTTCTGTTGGGCTCTTCTCTATAATATCGATATTACATATCCTATATGCTCAGGTACATCAGCACAATAGCCCCTGCCCAAAAGGGGCTTTCTATTGTGTATTTATTCAACTCACCAGATGCAGTGACTGATTATATACTTTAGAACTGATACTATACCAAAATCCAGTCAATAGAAGAAAAACCACTGTAGACCAGGAAAAGGCATCTTCATGCAAGCAAGCAATCAGTCTGCATGGGGAGCACAGTAGCATTCTCACCGTCCTTCCCACATCGGGTGGAAAAGGCCCAGGTTTGAATCCCATGAATGATATGAGGAACTTTTATGGGCTTTTTTCACTCTGTGGCTGAGTTAGTCTCAGGAGTAGATAGAAAGATTCCCCCCCAAAAAAAATCATGGGTTTTTCTTCCAGCAAAACAGGCAAACTGACTAGAGAACACATGCAATTCACAAACATAATACACTTGGGCAGATGAACTGATATTCCGGGTGATTGATATTCCCTAGAGTGACATTTATTTTATATCTTCATGCAAGCGCACCAAGTTGCAATTGACAGAAATCAAGAAGCTCGAGTTAACACTATGTAGCCAAATACTTCCAACAGATTACTTAATGATAAAACTAAATATAAGCATATCTGACATATGATATTTTTAATCCTGTTATATTTAAGTTTTAATTTGTGTTTCAATTCTTAATTTGAGTAATAACAAATTATTTGTGGCTTCCACATATAAGCACAATCTGAATATTAGATTCAGTTCCTGTACAATGATATCACAGAAAAAAAGATTCCCTCGGTATTAATCCCTGGATCCCAGACCACTACCACTGAGGAATGAGCCAGTGTAACCAGTGAGACACTGATACACTTTCAGATATAATATTTTTTACTAAACAGAGGGTTTCTCTGGTTTTTCACCCAACACGATATCTACTACACAGAAAATTATCATGTTGGTTTTGGATTTAGTAAAAAAATACTAAGTTATTGCTAAACATTTTATTGCACCCATTTACCTTAATAGCTTCTAATTCTTTCTCCTTATCTTTATTCTCCCTTATTTTTTCCCTATCTTCTTCTTCCTCTTCCTTTTCTCTTTTCTCACGCCGTTCCCTTCTTTCTCGTTCTTTACTATCTTCTACAAATCATAAAAAGAGTGATATGCTACATATATAACCATAATTGGAGAAAACCTATTGTAAGAGTGCATTCATTACATATTAAGAAACAGATATATCTACTATTTCTTGATAAAACATAATAACAGACAATTTTAAATGGGGATGAATGTTAACTGAAATACTTCTCAAGCAAGCCACTGGTGTGCTGCCAATTTTTAATTTATTAAAAATTGGCAGCACACCCCTGACTATATTTCTTCAATACTATAGTAAAATATTTGTTTTTTGTCTACAGGAAATGGAAATCGGAAAGTCATGAAAGAGTGATCTAATTTTGAGAAAAGTTGATGATAACATTAAGAATATTGTTCAGAAATAAATTCTAAAGTTGAAATTCCTGTTTTTTTATATAAAAAATTATAAAAAATTTATTTTTATGTAAAAAGAAATTCAACTAATTAATTATCAACAACATATGTCAGGTTTTAATGAAAAAGTGTAAATAAAAAATTATAATTTATGTAAATTTAAAATATAATGAAAATTAAATCAGCATATCATTTTACCAAGAAGATTTACATTTGGATTCAATAGGCGACTCTGTAGCCAGGTGGGAAGAAGCAACAGTGCGTAGCACACGCTTCTTGATTAGACCGGGGTTCGAGCCCGTCACCATCAAATACGGAGGATGCGGAAAGGTCAGCGAATAACCACCGCATATTCCCGGAGCAATATGGCCTTAGTTGCTAATGCTCCTAAAAACCAAACAACAAACAAAAAACCAAACAACATTTGGATTCAATGAAGGAAACATCATATAATTTTTGATTTAAAAAAAGTGGCGATTATATTCATCATGATTTTAAACATTTACAAATGTATTTGGGGTTCTCTAGCTGGCCAGGTAAAGTCTTTTCGAAAGAGGCAAAAAATGTTAGGCATTAATGATAAAGTTTAGTTACATAACCTTATTTCACAATAAAACAAATTTTTAAAAGTTTAAACCTTTCACATCAGGTTACCCTATTAATAAACAATATCAATGTAGTAACTTTCATTATTATGTGACATTGGGAGGACTATCCTGTCCTTTTATGTGTGTTTTAGGAGAACAAACTTTGTCTTCAGAACAAGTTGCACAGAAAGTTTGCTACTTTCAAACAGAGCCAAAAGGTTAATCTGAGTTATTTAAAAGAGACCACTGCTATCTGTAAGTCCTGAAAGAGGCTATCATAGTAGTGTCTCATCTTTTAAGCAAATGGCAGAATAACCTTTCATGATGTTATTTTTTTTTAAAGTAGTGTAATATCAGGGCAACTTATTATGAGTGCAAAGGTATTCTAATGTGAGTGATAAGACTGTTGCATTAACTAGGCAGTTAATCCTATTGGCTGCAAAAACACATGAATGGAGAAGACAGTCCTCATAACTGCATACAAGATTTTAAAAAATCAGATCATTTTTTTCAGCATTCTTGTTTATCACAGTTAATTTCTCTGTTGATGTGGATAGGGTTCATTAATGGCTCAATTTACTTTTCTGTGCTTACAGTAATATTTTAGAATATAAATTCCAAAATTGCAATCGATGTATATAACGTGTGAGTTTTTTGTACTTGTAAACACCAGTGAGTTTTTTGTACTTGTAAACACCTCTTACCTCAGCTGTCATGGGATTCAAATATTGTTACAGGTCAACCATCACTAATCTGGCCACGAGTAATCCGGTTCCACCGCTAATTCAGACATAATTTTCGCGAACATAATTTCAAATTTCCTGGGTCGGCGCACCAACCTGCCGCTACTGTTTTGGTGGCGTTGGTTGCCAGTGTTTACGAGTTTGCTCCAACAGCTAATGCTGTTGGAGCAAACTCGTAAACACTGGCAAGTCATTCTCACATTTTTTTCTGCATTTATTATTATAACCTGCTCACGTTTAGCCCCAGCCATGGTTCCAATGCATAAAGGAAGTGCCTCTTGTGGTGGAAAGCACAAACACCGTACATTGTCCATAACAGATAAAGTTGAACTTCTGAAAAAACTCGACAGCAATGTGTCTGTGAGAAGTTTAACTCTGCTTAATTGTAAATTCCAGCAATTTCTCTCAGTTCCTCTTATTTTAGTAATTTTCTTTTAGCCATTCCTTTTTAGTTTTTTTTTTTTTTTTTTTTTTTACAACACACAACACACTTGTACAAACTTGCGGAAAAACACAACACAATATGATGAATAATACAGTGCCCTAACAAACTTGTTTTCACAAAATCTCTAGCAATACTGACAAACTTATTGCGATGTTTGAGAGTTTATTTTATTGTAATTAGTTTTATTGCAGGGCTCGCCGTGCATGCAATAAACTAATCACAAACAACCTTCATATGTATGCCATAATAGTGTCACATGTACGTGGCCGACACGGCTTCTCAAGAAATAAAGTAACCAACATATGTGGCCACGTTGGCCACATATATACGACATAAAAAAAATACTTTTTTTTTTTTTTTTATTTTTTATTTTAAGCGAAAAAAACGACAACACTGACATTACAATATTTATTTTAGAATAATTAATCAAATTATTTGCTAAATATTTTTTGGCTCCTGGGGAATTTTTTTCTTAAACTAGCTTGGCAGTCAACGTGTTAAAGGTAGGAGGAGGTGGTTAGCTGTTGGGTAAACTGATGTGCTAAAATAACCACCGGTGATCCGGCAAACTCACTAATCCGGCACCCTACAGGTCCCAATGCTGCTGGATTAGTGATGGTCGACCTGTGCTATATACACTATATATTTTATGTAACTAATAATATTTACATAGTATTATTACTACTGCATATTTAAATAAGATCAAATAGTATTATCTATTTTATAATTTTGAAGCTGCAACTTATTATAGTCAAATAAAAAACATAAAGTGACTTTGTACCTTACAGTTATGTCTTTTTTTTTTTTGTATTGCATAAATTAAAAAGCAATAAGTAGTACATAAAATATAAAACAAAACAAACATCATACTGAAAAGCACACATCATCAATTTTTTTTTTATTTCTTTCTCTCTTTGATGCCAGTTCATCTAAGAGATGTGAGCCAAAAGATTTGGGACTTGGGCAATAAAATTACGCTTATATAGTCAAATGTTGGCATTATCCATTTCAAAGTAGTTCCCACCAGAGTTTACACACTGATCCCAACATTTTTTCCACTGTTTGCAGTGACTCTGTAACTTTGGTCCTTGAGGCTGTCACAGACATTCTCGCAGATAGGCAAGACAAGCTGTACTTGCTACCTGGAAGTCTAAAACGCTGATCGAACTCATATTCGAGTGACATTCAAGTCAAGTGGACCCAATTTCGGCGAAGTTGCGATGGTCTCTAACAGCCAAATCCTCTGCTTGCACCTTCACAATGGTGGGACTGTTAGTAATCCTGGGTATAACTCCCATGCACAAGCACACTGTGGGTGACCACCCAGATGTGAACCAATGTAAGCAGAGGTAGAGGTGTGTCGCCCACACCACATGGAGGAATGCCATCCCTCTGTGTTACCAGGCAATATTGGTGTTAGATGACTCATCAACCAGTGCAATACCACCAATTTGTTTATTGGAGGCTTGAAGTGGAATCTATGTTTGGTCTTCAGAGCTAAGTTCCAGTGAACCCTTCCCCATTTCTTCCATTACGCAGTATAACTGATGACTTTTGAGGTTATAATGAACAACATGGCAAGATCCAATCTTAATTACATTATAGCTCTAAAACTGTGTTCGCAGGCGGGGCATTAGTTAGTACACCGGACTGAACCTATTGGTAACTCTTTAGGAGGCTTCCGGATCAGCTAGTGTATAATCTTGCTATCTCTACTCTGCCAGATAGCGACTGGAGGGAGTCCGAGTAGTGTGTATGCAGGGACATTGTCGAAGTCACGTTATGTCAAAGATCTGGGTATATTCTTACCATATGTACGCCATATCCAAAAATTTCATTACTTCATACAGCATGTCCCCCCCCCACTTTTTTTTTACTATTGAATACACCATGAATTATCAAACTAATAGAGTAAGCTTACCTGCGAAAAGATCTAAGCCTCCCAAACACTACCTAGTTCATTTCACAAATATATGTGGTCTCAATTCTAATCTCAACGATGTCCATTTCCACTTGCAGTCTGCCAAACCCCATGTACTTTTTCTGACAGAATC
Organism: Mastigoproctus giganteus; assembly: GCF_048544385.1. Taxonomy (NCBI): domain Eukaryota; kingdom Metazoa; phylum Arthropoda; class Arachnida; order Uropygi; family Thelyphonidae; genus Mastigoproctus; species Mastigoproctus giganteus. The sequence goes on along the minus strand of NC_143584.1, from coordinate 183,299,209 downwards.
TCAGTTATCGGTTGATTCAACTACTGCTCATCTCAGTTGCCCAAATTATTTATGATTCCTTTCACTGCAAAGGTGGTACTTGTGCATATGTCCATTCCGATATTCCCTGTCAGAGACTTGGAAATTTGCAATTTCCTCTCTTTGATCTTCTCTGGCTTAAAAATCTCTCTACCTCATTGTGGAAAATTCATCTGTTCTCTCTACCGTTCTTCCAACTCCACTAATCACTTGGAGCTCTTTGACTTCCTCTCCTTGCAACTTGACTTTCTCCAGTCCAACTTTCCTAACAGTGAGGTAATTTTCCTTGGTAATTTTAATGTTCACAACACAAGCTGGCTTCCGTTTTCTAGTCATACTGACCCAGCTGGTCGACATACTGAGGCTTTTGCAATTACTAATGACCTTGCACAGATTGTCCATTTATCTACAAGAATACCGGACAATCCTAACCATACAAGCCAACATGCTTGATCTTTTTCTCACAAACAACCCTTCTAAGTACACAGTCGAAGTGAGTGGTCCTTTAGGTACCTCAGATCACAACTTGGTGATTGTCTCTTCCCCAATGGAGGCTTTAGAATGCAAATTTAGAATGCACAACTTGGTGATTGTTTCTTCCCCAATGGAGGCTAAAGAATGCAAAATGGGATGACCGGCTAGATTTCTTTTCTTCGGTTGGATTACTGTTTCAAAACTTCTGATGTCAATGTTTGCTCAGATTATGTGAGTGAAATTATTCTTGTAGGAATGAAATCCTTTATTCCACACTCCACTTTAAAATCGCCTTTACCCGAACCTTGGTTTTCCAATAAATGTGTTAAGGCTGTTCAAGAGAAGAACCTTGCATATCGTAATTGGATTGTTTCCAATTCTTCAGTTTCATTTTCTGCCTACACCAAAGCTCACAACAATTGTAAAGCAGTTATTATTCAGTACAAACTAGATTTTGAACAGGGTAAAAGAGTAGAAAACTTGCTTCTTGCCCTAATGGTAGCAGAGCATTCTGGTCTCTTGCCAAAGCTATTGGCCGCAACTTTTGCCCATCTCTATTCCCACTTCTGTCAAAACCAGATGGTTCTGTTGTCACTTCAGCCAAGGATAAAGCTGACCTGCTACCATCCCAATTTTCTTACAACTGGGATGAAAACTCAATTCATGCTCTTAATCTTGGTAAAACACCTCCCACCATTACCAACACGCTCCATTCAATGCCTCCTGTGGTCTTCCGTTAAAAGGATGTCAGAAGGATTTTGACGAATTTTGATTCTAAGAAAGTTCCAGTACCTGATGGTTTTTCTCCACTTGTTCTCAAAACCTGTGCTGAACTTGCTCCTGTTCTTTGCTGCCTTTTTTCACTTTCTTATTCCAAAGGTGTTTATCCTTCTGCTTGGAAATTTGCTCATATCCAGCCAGTTCCTAAAAAGGGTGACAAATCCCTCCCATCCAATTATCGTCCCATTCCAATTACTTCTACTCTTTCTAAAGTAATGGAGAAATCAATTAACTGCCAACTCTTAAACTACCTAGAAACTTTCCGTCTGTTCAACGATCGTCAGTATGGATTCCATCAGTGTCAATCCACTGGTGATATTCTGGCTTATGTTACCTATTTACGGACAAATTCAATGGAAAAGTTCGGTGAAACACAAGCAGTTGCTCTTGACATCTCAAAAGCTTTCGATCGTGTTCGGCATATAGGTCTTCTAAACAAGCTTCCATCTTATGGTTTGCAAACTGTTTTTTGTAATTGGTTATCCAGTTTTCTCTCTGATCGCTCACCAAGGTTCAGTTCTTTCCCCACTCCTTTCCTCTTGTATATTAATGACCTTCTTCCATTGACTGGAAATCCTATCCATAGTTTTGCCGATGATAGCACATTGCATTCCACTTTCAATTTTGAGAAACCTTGCCCTGCTCAATCGACTTCAACTTCTCGAATATCTGCTACCAATTCCTTAAATGCTGATCTCCAGTGGGGCAAAGACAACTTAGTTGATTTCAATCCTAAAACTCAGTCTTGCCTTATATCTCGTAAAAAGGATTCTTCTGCTGCTATGCTTATCTTTGGTGAAGCTCCGATTTCTAGGCAAAATTATATATCTCTTTTGGGGATTACCCTGACTTCTAATCTCTCTTGGCACAAGCACATTACAAATATTGCTTCATCTGTATCTAAAAAACTTGGTTTTCCCTTTCACTCTTGGAGTTTCTTTTCTTCCAAACAGCTGTCCACTCTGTACAAATCACAAATCTGCCCTACCATGGAATATTGTTCCCACATCTGGGGCAATGCCCCCAAAACCACTCTCAGGCTTCTAGATTCCATTCAGAAGAGGGCAGTTAGGTTAATTAATGACTCCTCTCTAACAGAGTCTCTCCACTCGCTGTCTCATAGACATACTGTTTCTGCTGCATGCCTTTTCTACAGATACTTCAATGGGCACTATTCTTCTGAATTGACTTCTATAATTTCCGCTCTGTCTTTCAAAACAGTCCGAACATGTGCCGCCGCTAGCCAACATCCATTTACTGTCCAACTTCAAACTCACAGAACCAACTTTTCATCTTCCTCGTTTAATCATTCAACTGCCGTTTTCTGGAACAACCTTAATTCATACATATTTCCTGAAAATTATAGTCTACAGAAGTTCAAGTCTAATGTCAACAAATATCTTCTTTCTTCTTCTCAACATCCAACCCAAGCACAGTACTAAGTACTATAGGTTCTAATACCTCTCGTTTTTGGGTTTTCATAAAAAAAAATAAAAATAAACTCCTGTTTTGTGATGCTGTTCAACAATTTATGTGATTCGGCTTGAATCTCTACAATGTCTTAAGAGTCTTTGTCCTTTATGGATTTTCATTTTGGGAAACAGCAAAAGGTCATATGGAGACAGGTCAGTAGAATAAATAGGGAAGGTGGAGACCATCAACATTTTATTCTTCACTAAAACCTGCTGAACTGACAAAGCCACATGGATTGGTGCATTGTCATGATGCAGAAGCCAATCCTGAGTGAGCTATTTTGTATGGATATTTTCTCCTAACATGTTCCCTCAAATGCCTTAGGATCCTTATGTAGAACTGGTGATATAGAGTTTGGCCTGGCAGAAGGAATTCCTGATGAACAATTTCCTCATTGTTGAAGGAAACAATAAGCATGCTTGCTTTTTTTTTGGACATGCAGATGATGTACTTTTCCAATGGGAGGACTGCTGCTTCGTTCCTAGGTCATAACCATAAATCCAACTTTCATCCTGTTATGACCTTGGAAAGGAAGTTTCTGTCCTTTCCAGCCTGTGCTTGAAGGTCTTTGCATATAGAAAGCCATGCAGGTCCCTGCACTCAGCAAACAGGGTACAAATTTTGTAGTAATCCGCCTCATGTTTAAATTTTCAGTTAAAATGCATTGGTACATACCGTATGATAGGCCTAGAATGTCACAAATATCATGACTTGTACACAATCTGTCCTTGTGGGCGACTTGATGCACTTTTTTAACATTATCATCAGTCTGACAACAATGGACAACCTGAGTGGTGCAGATCCACAATTGAAATCTCCCCACCTAGGAAATGCAAATACTATTGAAAAGTTTATGTTCTAACCACAGCATCATCACCAAACACTCATTTAAGCATTTGAAATGTCTCCAAAGCTGTTTTTCATAAAATTTATGACAAAATTTTATGAAAATTAGCTGTTCCTTAACATCTGTCATCTTACTCAGCTACAAAAATCAGAAGACACACTCAACAGAAACACACTTAAACACAATTACACAAAAGCACAATGTCATAAATGGCATGAAACTCACCACACTTTCACAACGAATTATTATTGTAGATTATTGTGTGACACAGAGCAAAACAGAAGACAGAATAAATAATGACGGGTTTAATACTAATTGTAAAACATACATATATTAAATACATACAGTATAAAGGCTTTCAGTTATTATGGTAACCTTCATCAGTCAAACTAACAGTTAAGAGTGTGGAACATGAGGGCGTGTACTCCCAGTCATGTATATGAACTGCGTGATGGTTAATTGTTTGATGTTGAAGCCTGTGGCTGTGATTGTATGTGAACGTTGCCAACGTTTGTCATTCATCAAAATGGTTGCTTCAATAATAGGGTGGACACAACATCCACTGCTTCTGCTGACTGAGGTATTAGAGCATGTGATGTTCAACGACTACCGGTATTGGCGGGACCTATCTACAATTACAACATCGCGGTGCGGGTCAATGCCATGGCAGGTTAACCAGAAGTGTTCGGCAATGGCCGAGTGTTCTATGTTCGCTAAGCCATCTCCCAGTTTCCCCAGTGTAGCAGCTAGTGCAGTCACGGCAAGAAATGCGGTAAACTAGATCACTTTGTAGTATGGTGGGAACCAGTGTTTTCACTCTAGAGATGAAGGATCACAACTTTCTGCCTGGGAGCTGTACACACTTTATCCTATGTGGTTTTAGGACCCTAGAAACCTGTTGTGATAGGTTTGGGTAGTATGGGATAAAGGCGCTCGCGGTTGAGTCATCACCTTGGATGTTCCTGTTTGTCGTTACATGGTCATGTGTCTGCAGGTCACACCTGTCAAGGGTACTGATGGGATAGCCATACCTTGCAAGATCCGCCTTGACTTTAGCAATCTCGGTGTGCCTCTCATCTACAGAACTAGAGTGGGTCCAGGCATGGGTTAACAAGGTCCATACAGTGTCAAGAAGATGGCTGTGCGCATGTGCTGACCGGAAGTTGGTAAATTGGCCAGCACACATTGGGGGGTAGCACCTCATATTTGTATATTTTTATGAACTACAGATTAAATTTTTGAATTAAACTGGCCAGCTATTATTTAATCTACCCAAGTGGTTAGCTTAAAGGTCAAGGTTCAACATGACATTCATTAAAGCCTTAACATAAATTTATTGTCACTGGTTGACTCATTATTCACTGCTATTTTCAGTGTTGCTCTTAACTGCATTTGTATATTGCTCCCTCTATTTCATTACCCTTGGCTGGTCACATGGGCAGTAAAAATTGACCTATTAGCAAATAATACACACACTGATCTGTATGCATGAATTGGTATGATCAATTAGTATGAATTTTGTGCATTTCAGGTCCAATGCAGCTGTACTACCATTGCCAAAGATTTTCTTTAGGCAATTGTATGATGGCTATCTACCATTGCCTAAATGTCACCTTTATGAAAAATGGAATTCAGTTATAAAATTATTTTATGTTAATAGTCACTAATAGACCCCCATTCTGGCAGATGCAAAGGATTGTGTTGCCCTGATGTATGCAGTTTAATATTGCAAGCAATAAAATACAATTTTATTCATTTAAATTGATCATTTTTATTATTACACTTTGTGCATCATAAATTTAATATTATTCCAGAGAACAAAAACAGAGAGACCACTGGAATACAGAATTTATCGTTTTATTAAATTCTTGAAAATTATCAAAAAAAAAAAGAAGCAGCAAACATTCGTTACCTTGTAACTTCTTAGCTTCTTCAAAAAAATTCATTCTTAATTTTCTGTCTTCATCTAAACGTTTTCGCTGTTCATCCACCTGTTCTTGTCTTCTTTTAAGAGCCTCAGCAACTCGTTGTTCTTTTGTCAAAAAAACAGGCTGTAAATTAAACAGAATTATAAATAATTAGTATAAAAATATAATGTGAAAAAGTTTTATCAACTACTCATAGAAAAATACAAAACCTGTTAAAATAAAGCCAAAAAATAATTATGCCAATATTAGTCATACAGTCAAAACAAGGAGAGAAGTAACAACTTAAATTTAAATACAAAATATATTAATTACTTTAAAAGTGAACATCAGTTTTAATTTATTAAATATATTATTATATTAATTTAAATATTGATATTTATATTAATTCAAATATTCATGCCAATCAAACTATTCTTTTATCTTCAGCTGTAAATATCAAATATAAATATCCACCAAATTACAAGTGCTACTCCCCCACACGAGAGTTGGGTCCCTTAAAAGATTGTTATACAAATACAACTATTTCCTGTATAGCAATGGACCTTCTTCCAGCCAATGGAAGGTTATTAATAACCTTCCAGGAGGAAATGAGTGGTATGCACATGCCACTTTTCCTCTGGCCTTTGCAATGCTGAGTTACCCAGAACCTTGGGTAACTCCAGTATAAGTAAAAGGTTAGAAGGCAGAAAGTTGAAAGGTTAGAAAGACTTCTAACCTTTCAATCATCACATGCAGTGAGCATGTCACAGAGGAAACTGGCTACCCAACTGCAAAACACAGAAGGTAAGTCATAAGACGGAAGCATATTTAGAAGACCTTAATGAAAAAACATGATCGAACACCTTGGAAACATCAATGGCAACCACTTCAATTTTTGAAGCATTTACACTGAATTTAACAGGTGACAAACACGAGACAATATATCACTAATGGTTTCACACCGACAAAATCAATATTGGGAATTATAAATTAGATGGAGAGTTTCAAAACAGTGCAAGAGAAGTTGATGGATTTCTTTATTATCTCTGAAAAAAGTTAAATTAAATGCTGAGATAAGTGGAAGAAAAATATCATTTTTTTTAGGAACTGGCTGGATTTGAGCAAATTTACACTGTGAATAAAAATTACTAGTTGAATAAGAAAATACAAAAATACAACACAATTCAGGGGTAACTATGAAGCACAAGTTTTTTTTAAGAACAAGTGGAGAAATGCCATAAGAACCTGAAGACTTCTTAGCATCAAGATTGTTCAAGATTCTTCAAATGGCTTTCTTTTGGACGGCTAAGGGTGGCACTGAATGGAATGTGTTTGATGTGGTAGTAGGATAAAAGAACATCAATGCAAGAAGAAGATGAAAAGTAAGATGACAACACAATAGAACATGATATAACAGAGATGATGGTACAGATGGGAAGAATCAGCAACCAACAGCTGTGACAGGAGACCAGAAAGCTCAATTAGCATTTGGCCAAGAAGTTTCCTATTCTTAACCTTTTCAAATGAAGTTTGGATTTATAAAACCTGGTTAATTCAAAGTCCAAAGCAGAAATATTTGATCCACGAAAACAAAATACATTTGTTTTGGAGTTAAAAAAAAAAAAAGTCTGAACAAGATAAGGACAAGTCGGTATTAATTAAGAGAAATTTTTAAAGTCAGATACTCTTATTAAGACTATGTACAGAATTTTGAATTCTTATTTAAAAAGTTTTTGAAATTTTCTTTAATTTTAAAATTTAAGAATATTTCAGTTTTGTTGTGGATAGATTATTAGCATTAGCATTAGTTGAGGCATATGATGCAAGAAAGCAAGCTTATACAGCATCAGCCAAAAAAAAACCCTTCCCATTTCACCCAATCCTGTTACTCCAAATGTTTGTCTAGTTCAGCCGTAAATTTATTTAAGCTATCAACTTCCACAACGACGGATGGAAGTCTGTTGTGGAAGTTCCAGCAATCAACTACCCGCTGGCTAAAGGCAAACTTTTGCACATCTTTTTACAACTGTCTTTCCTCAATTTGAATCTATGCCCCCTCAGGTTCTTAGTCTGAGAAAGCAGAAGTATCCCGTCAGCATTAAGCGTGCTCACATTCAAGGCCTTATACACCTTAATCAGATCACCTTACAGGTGCTTAGTCTCCAGATGCTGCACTTGCAGAACTTAAGCCTTTCTTCATAAGCGCACCCCTTTGTTCCTCTCACCAATCTTGTTGCCCTTCTCTGTACTCGTTCTAGCAACTCTACATCTTTCCTAAAATGAAGCCTCCAGAGTTGTATACAGTACTCAAGGTGTGGTCTGACCACTGCCTTCTAAAAAGGGATAATTACCTCCTTGTCTCTACTAGCAAAATTCCTATATATCATTGACAAAACTTCATGACCTGCTCTGGAAGCCCGTCTGACCTGCTCAGAGAACTTCATATCTGACTGCTCAATTATCCCCAGGTCTTTTTCACTCTCCACCTCCCTGAGTGTAGTACCACAGAGTTGGTATGTTTCTCTTGGGTTACTGCTACCCATATGCAGTACTTTGCATTTGTCAATGTTAAATTTCAGTTACCACTTCTCCGCCCATCTGCCTAACTTTTCTAAATCCTGTTGCAGTAGCATACTGTCTTTAGTGTCATTAACAACCCTGCCAACCTTTGTGTCATCCGCAAACTTGGACATTAAGCCTGATATACCTCTATCGATATCACTGATAAATACACAAAACAACAAGCACACACAAAGACATCCTCCTTGGCTAGATCACATCCTGTTCTAGACAGGTCTGCAAACATTTCACATTTCGCACATTGTTTTAGACTGTGATGCATGGGAGAATTGTCACCTGTTCTCCCGCAAACCACAGCATTCTGGCTATTCTGTGAATGCTGCTTTCCTGCTCTAGTCTGGGTCATGAATTCAATTAAATATAATTTAATTAACAATGAAATTTAATAAGATTAATAAATTTTATTGATAATACTATACTAATCTAACAGATTTCTAATACAGTGCTAGGTATTTCGCTATCTAGTTTTACAGGTGACCCCCGCTTAACGCTGATAATTTGTTCTGGAAAAACAGAGCGCTAAGTGAATCTGCGCTAAGCGAGCGCCGCATTCCCATAAGGTAACATGTATTTGTGAGTTGCAGTCAGTGCCATAGGATATTTCCTAATCGATAACAAATGGTAGTGAAAAGATGCACAAATGTCGGTCAAAATATTTAATATTCAAATATTTGCACATATAAAATATTCTGCATTACATATGTATATAATTGTGGTAATTACTTACATATCAAAATTAAACTTGAAATTCCAATTAAAATCATGAATTTAATTGATCTAAATTGATTTTATTTGATTTAATTTAATTGATGAATTTAATCGTGAAAAATGTGTCGATTTTGGCCCTCTTCCAAATAAACTAAAAGGGGTATTAGTTTTAAATCCCCCGCAGCATTACCACCCAACAATAAAGTCACCCGATCCTTCGCCGCTTTGAAACCTGGCATGTTTTTTTTTTCTTCTTTCAATATGAAACTTCTTTGAGACATTTGTTTCCACAAAAGTCCTGCTTCATCTATGTTAAAAACTTGTTGAGAAGTATAACACATAATACCCTTCTTCAATAATTTTAACAAGTTCTTTTTTGAAAGTTTCGGTTCCTTGATCTGCACTTGCAGCTTCTCCCTAGATTTTAAATCTATTCAACCAGCCCTTACCAGTTTTAAATGGTTCCACATTTTTTTTTTTTTAGGTGAGTTTTCTTCAGATCATCATATTGGCTAATCTCTCTCTCTTTTATAATATTTAACTTAACTGAATTCTGCATTGGACATTATCTTCAATAAAATTAGTTAGTCTTTCCATTTCAATCCTAATAGTCGGCCTAGCCCTAGTTGCTTGCAGTGGAACAGCTATCTTTCCCGCTGCTAAAATTAATTCTTTATTTTTTTATAATTGTTCTTACAGTTAAACTTGCAAGTCCTAAATTATGGCACACATCCGCATGTCGTTGACTGGAATCGATTCGCTTCAAAACATCTAATTTAATTTGCAAATTCAGTCTTTTTCTTACATTTATAGTCTTTGTACTGCGTCCAGACGTTGTTGCTTTTTCATTCTTATCGGCCATTATTAACTCTTTGAAAATGTAACTGCGTTGGTTGCATTAATTATGATACAATGTTCGAGTAAACTGTCCATTATGTACGATGTCTAATACTGTACTGAGTGATGATTAGTCTTTGGATAAATGCATATAACGCAAATATTACAAGCAATATACTTGATAATTTTTTAAAATGTTGATCTCGGAACTACGTAACAAGTCACTGTACTGCATTAAATTAGCATGCGAGAAAATTTCACTAAGCGTGGGAAAATTTCTCAAGTCGGCGTGGGAAACGTTTAATGCTGTTTTGCTATTCATTTTCAAGCTATCGACTCCATCAAATGAAACGATTTCGTTAAATATGCCAAAAATGCAATCTGTAAAAGAGCGTTATAGTCAGATGCAGGTTATACTATAAGAACAGTGTTGTAGCGAATCAGCATAAAGCGAACCACGTTATAACGGGGGCCTGCTGTATATTAAACCTTACAGTATTCCGCATTGCATAACAATGGCGGCAAATTACGAATGTAAAATCTACGGACACTAAATATTAACTTTCAAAATCGCTATCTAAATTCAAAATAAACCATGGAGCTGCTTGGCTAGAACTATAAAGCTACTTATAGAAAATAATTTTGTATAACAATTTTTTAAGTCAATAAAACGACTAAATATAAATATAAATTTAGCGTTCGCTGGAGTTACAAAAATCTTGACCAATGTGGTAGTAACCTCATATCCAATTCCCCAATTCAATTAATGTGTTAATGTAGTCAATATGAGAAAGATAATTCTACTGTGTAAAAATTCAATCAATCAATATTAGTAGTGGCAAATAATGCAAGCAAAAATGCAATAGTAAAAAAAAAAAAAAAAACACGATCCATCCCTCTAATAATTTGTCTAATTCTTGCTTAAATTTATTCAAACTACCCACTTTCAACAACACCAAATGGATAATCTATGCCAATAATCAATTGGAAAAAAATTTTGCACAAATACCCTACGATTAATAAACTTTGATAACTCCCTGAATGTCATTAAGGAAGATTAAAAACAGGAGTGGCTCCAATATCAACCCTAAGAGATACCAACTGTTATGCTAGTCCTCCAGAAGAATGTCCATTTATGAATATTTTCTACCTCCTATCTTTTAACCAGACCCTGGTCCAATGAAGGATCTTACCAGCAATCCCCATTTTCTCCAGTTTATATAAGTCTTACATGGAGAAGATAAATAATACTAATATCAAGATAATGTCAAAGTTTTTCTTGCATCTAACTGCTTCACAATGTCATGATAAAAATCAATTACAGCAGTTGAGCAAAACTTCCCCTTCATGAACCCATGTTGTGATCAATTAAAAATACCATTTGTATCCTTACCACAGACTTATTACCTTACCCAACACTGAAGTCAAACTTGATGGTCTCCAAGTGGTTCATAAAGTCTTTTGCACTTCCTTTGTGGACTGGGGAGACATCACTGCTTCCCCAGGGGATCATCCTGAAGTTCAATGATGATCTCATTAACATTCCCAGTGGGCTGTTACACTCACATGCAGCCTTTTTTAGTATAACAGGATGTATACTGGCCACCCATGGAACATTACCTTTCCTCAATAGACTCTTCTCAGAAATTGCTACTGTCACTTAATTTATAGCAGCCTGACCACTAGCCTCTGTTCCTTTAATGTCTGAATGATCTTTCAACTACATTTATGATCTATCAGTGTTTTCAAGGCTTCACCAATACATAGTTGAACCAATTACTTTCATTAACCTTTGTCAAACTTTATGATCTAATTTTAAAATTAAACAAAACTGAACTCATCATACAGCTCTTACCATGGCTTCCATACATTGTTGACCATTTAGCCTCAGCTGGAGACCCCACTTTACTCCCAGCCAGGTTATTATCTCTATCTTGTGGAGGTAGATCTCCACTAACATTTAATTATTTAATATGCATCTAATATCAAATACATTACCCACCACAATTTCAATCTTAATCAATTGTTCTTCTATTCCATTCTATCTGCTACTGGTTCCTCGTCTTATATACTTCCTTACAAAATCTATCGAAATCCGAAAAATTTTCTAATTCAAAAGAAATTAAAGGTAAACTACTGTAATACCCAAAAACTCTTATTAAATTACCACTAACATTATTTATACAGCCAGGCCTCACATAACACGAGTTTGATTAACGCGTTTTTCAGTTACCGTGATTTGAAAAAAATGATACCACTTTTTACTTTACGTGATGCAAATTTCCAGTTAATGCAATCTTTTTTATGTGATAGTTAAAAAACATTCGAATCAAGCACTAAGCATCTGACAGCCAATAAACAAGCATTTGCCCCTGTCCACCTCAGTGTGTTCCATCAACCATCGGAAGTAGACGTGTTATTTGTTTGTCTCCTGCTAATAAAGTCACGTGCAGATGTATTTAAAAATTCTAATTTTCTACCCCTGTTAATTATGGATAAAAGAAAGAGTGAAAAACAATGTGATTGCAATACAAAAAAACAAAAAGTTATTACTTTAGCTGAAAAACTTGAAGTTATTAAAAAACATGAAAGTGGTGCAAACCACGCAAAAATCGTAAGAGATCTAGGATACAGTAAGTCTACCGTACAAACTATCTCGAACCATAGGGACGAATATAAAGAGAAAGGTAAAGTTTCATCAACTTCTTTTGTTTTACAAAATACCAGAAACAGAACTCAAATAATGATTGAAATGGAAAGTCTTTTATCAATTTGGATAGAAGATTGCAATCAAAAAAGAATTAAATTATCTAAGGACAATATTCAGAGCAAAGCTATTAACATTTTTACTAAGCTTAAAGAAACAAACAAAATATCAAGGGGAGACTGAAATGTTTGTTGCTAGTTCAGGGTGGTTTGAATGTTTCAAAAATAGAGCAGGACTGCATAATGTTAAAGTAACAGGGGAAGCTGCTAGTGCTGATGAAGATGTTGCTGCCAAATTTCTTGCAGAATTGCAAAAAATCATTCAGGATGGTGAATACGATTATTGACAAATATTTAATGTAGACAAAACGGGCCTATTTTGGAAACGAATGCCAACTAAAACTTATTTGGCTGCAAATGAAGCATCACAACCTGGGTATAAAGTCTCAAAAGATCGACTAACACTTTTATTAGGAGATAACGCTGAAGTTGATTTTAAATTAAAGCCAATTCTTGTGTACTGTACACAAAATCCTAGGGCTTTAAAAGGATACAACCATCGAACTCTTCCAGTCATTTTGCGTTCAAATAAAAAAGCATGGAAGACCAAAGTCCTATTTGAAGACTGGTTTACATCTTATTTCTGTCTAACAGTTGAAGCCTACTGCAAGAAAAATAATCTTACTTTTAAAGCTCTGTTGCTTTTATATAATGCACCTGGTCATCCTTCTGCACTTGGTGACTTAAATGAAAATGTGAAAGTTGTTTTTTTTTACTGGCAAATATGACTTCATTATTGCAACCCATGGACCAAGGGACGATTGCAACTTTCAAGGCTTACTCTCTCAGTAGAACATTTGCACAGGTACTTGAAGCTACAACAGGAGCAATTCCTGTACCAGAATTTTGGAAAAAATATAACATACAAGTGGCCATTGAAAACATTCATGCAGCATGGGAAGAAGTGACAGCCAGCAATATAAGAGCAGTTTGGAAGAGTCTTTTACCCCATTGCGCAAATGATTTTAGTGGCTTCAAAGATGCAGTTCAAAAGGTTATTGAAGACATAACTAATATTGGTAACGACCTTGGTTTCAAAGGCTTGGACATGGCTAACGTTCGAGAATCACTGAATTCACATTCAGAACAGCTAAGTGACAACGATCTTCTTCAAATAGAGGAACAGCGTGCGTATGAAAAAGCTGAAGAAAAAGAATGCAAGCCAGATGAAAATGTTACTGTAAAGGAGATAACGGTAAAAGAACTAAGCAAAATCTTTCGTATCACAAAGAACCTTAAACAAAAGGTAATGAACGTTGATCCTAACATCGAAAGAAGTAAGTTATTTCGCCAGGGCCTAGAGAAGCTTGTTGTCGGCTATCAGAAATTGTATGCTGAAAAAAAGAAAGCCAAAACTGTTCAAACGACTGTGTTCAAATATTTCCATAGCAAATAGTTAGTTTCTTCATTTATGTATTTTATGCAATAAACATTTAATTCTATAATTATTTTTATAATCTTTTACATGGTATGCAGTTAAAAAGTTATTTAAAAGGTATTTTTAAAATTCTTTATGGACCAATTATAATTTTTCCTATTGATTATTATATTCGATTAACGTGTTTCCGTTTTGCACGTGTGCTCGCGGGACAAATTAATTGTGTTAATCAAGGCCAGCCTGTATAATTGAACATAATGTGAGCACTAGTCTCAAAAGAACTGCAAATAAACAAACTTATCAGATAAATCTAACTCAAACAGCATGCTTTTCACACCATGACCTGCAATAAGAAACATTTCAAAAAGACCAAAATTTATATAAGGCTTCACTTCGACATCTATTATTTTCACATCAGGAATAAATGAAAAGGTTACTTGACCTTTCTGACTGCTTCACCACGTCTGTTACCAAATCTCATACAATGCATTAATTATTCTCTTCTTCTTTTGCATAACATTTTATTATTATTAAACTCAATTTACTATCAGATATCTGATTCTCGTAATTATCAACATAACTATCAGAATTTATTCCATTTCTCATAGTCACTTGGAATCCTAACTCCAAGTAATTCTATTTCTGAGTCATGTTTGGAAATAGAATTAACTGTCAATACCTGTAACGCCACTGTTGGGACTGCCCTACAAGCTCTTGATGTGGTTAACAGAAAAGTCTCTGTATTGATGACAGACATGTCTAAATTGCTACATTAGTAGTTCTATGGCACTATGCGCTAAGTGCATAAAAAATCATCAGAATAAATACAAAATTATATATTAACTTCATAATTTACTCCTCAACCTCCAATCTGATCATATTACCCTTCTTAGTTTAGTACACAGTCTTAATCCTATCTAAGATATTGTACATGTGACAGAAATGACAGATTGTCATCCAAATAAATTCCAAGATAAATAAATTCTAATACCAATGATGTGAATCATTTAGCCTGCCTCTAAGCAGTATACTATTTGTCTTTGTATTGGATATCTCCAATTCATGTATTTGACACCAGTCATTTATGATAGTTACTGCATACTGACTTTTAGTCATCTACCTGGAAATGTGCCTGGAATATTACATTTGTGTAGTAGGAGGAGTCACATCACAGTACAAGATTTAAACTCATGGTCTTATGCATTATTGTATGCAAGTGATTAGATGACTTTCATCGACCGGTGAAATACCACCACTTTGCTTATTGGAGGCTTGAAGTGGTGAAACCCATGTTTAGTCTCTAGAGCAAAGTTTCCGGCATCCCCCCCCCCCATACTTCTCCTTCAACCCATGCACGGTACTAAGTACTATAGGTTTTGATACCTTTCGTGTTTGGGGTTTTCATAAAAAAAAAAAAAAAAAAATATTGTGATTAGCATTATAAAAATATACAGTAAAAATAGATGAACCGACATTGTATCAAAGAGAAAAAGAGGGAAACCTGTACATATAAAATTGTATCCAATGTTTCTGATAAAGAAGCCTTAAATGATAAACTGAACACACCAATCAAGCAAGAAATAAAGTGTGTGCTGGTGTAGCAATAGGATTTTCAGAGCAATTCACAGAAAGAATTAGAAGTCAAGCAAAAGGTAAACATTCTCTTTTTTTTAAGTTTCTTATTTCCAAGAAATGTTTTAAAAAAATTTACACAAGTTATTCTCTGGACCAGTTTGAGCACTATGTCATAAAGCAAACATCCAGAATTTTTATATTTACAATAAAAAAAAAAGTACCAGCTATACCTAAATCAATCTCAGTATTGAAACAAGAAAAATAAATTTTAACTGGCAAAGAGAAACTTCACAAGATGGAATTTTGTTGGAAGAAAACTTTTAATGGAAAGAAATGACATCACAATTAAGAGAATGAATAGAAAATGAAACAAATAAGAATAAAATATTTTAAAATATTTTTTTATATCTCCAAACTTTATAGGTGTTCCTAGTAATTCATCTAGTACTGCATTTAATATAACTGGGACCAGTACTGAACCTTAGGGTAGTAATGCATAACTCTTCCACTATTTCATTGATAAATTGATAAATGATAATTTTTTTTTTTTTTTTTTATGTGAATCCCAAACACGAGAGGTATAAGAACCTATAGTACTTAGTACCGTGCTTGGGTTAAAACTTCCCGTGGAGGCGCTGGGTACCGATCCCGGTACCTAGGTATTATTAAAAAGGTTATTGATA